>NC_091757.1:35638616-35726116 GCF_043380555.1 Nothobranchius furzeri | reverse complement strand
CATCTGAAACTTTCCATTCCTTTAGCAGCTCTCTGGACTCGAGCACCAGCCAGCGTGGAGCTTGTAAAAGAGCAAGGCTTCTGTCAGCACACATGGTGTGTATCAGATGAGGGTAGAAGACCCTTCAGGGGTCTTCAGGGATGCATGCATTGCAAAAGTGAAAACCAAATTAGGGCAGTAAAACTGAGTCATCGGCTTGCAGGGGATGGTATCGTCAGTGTGGCTGAAGTAGTTCCATATCAGATTGTACAGACACTGCATAAGTTTGCTAAATCCCATGACATTCTCAGATTAACTCTGTGATAATGTACCTGGCTTTGATTCCAGTGTCAGTTCAGTCTATTTACATCAAACCATTTTTTAACTTTAATCAATTCAATGTTTATCACTTGAGTTACTTCATGTTTATTTAATCCTGAATGAAACAATGTGGTATCATCCGCAAATAAAACTGTGCCAAGTAAATTACATACATTTACCAGGTCGTTAATAAACAATATGAACAGTTTATGTCCGAGGACTGACCCTTGTGGCACACCATAAAAAATATCTTTTAATTCAGATTTAGCATTATTTATTTAAACAAAGTGTTTTTTGTTGCGTAAATAACTATTAACCCATTGATGAGCCACCCCTCTTATTAAATACCGGTGTAATTTAAGAAGTAACCTTGAATGATCAATGACATCAAATGTCTTCTTTAAGTCAATAAAAACACTAATAAAATAGTTTTTATCGTCAATTGCTGATGAAATTGTATCTACTAAATCCATAACTGCCATTGCTGTTGAATGTTTGGTCCTAAAGACATACTGTTCATGATTTAAAATGAAATGTGTATCAATGAATTTGTCCAACCTTAATGCAAACACTTTTTCTAATATTTTGGAAAACTGTGGAAGCAGTGACACTGGCCTGTAATTAGTGAAACTCTGTTTGTCACCGCTCTTAAATAATGGAACCACCTTGGCAATTTTCATTAAATCAGGGAAGACTCCTGTAGATAGTGACAGATTACAGATGTAAGTGAATGGTTCAATAACAGATTCAATTATAGCTTTTACAGTCACCATGTCCAGATCATCACAATCAGTTGATCTTTTGCTTCCCCAGTTTTTTACAATGTTTCTTATTTCTTGTTGCTCTACTTTGTCAAGGAAAATACTATTGACATGTCTAGGTATTGTATTCATTTTATTGTGAATTATTGGTTTGCTTTCCACCAGACTCCTTCCTACATTTGTAAAAAAAAAATCATTGAATTCATTAGAATTTTCTTTAACTTTATAAATGTCTTCATTGTCCTTTACAAAGTAGTTTGGAAGTCTTGCATTTGTATTATCTCTGTTAATCACATTATTTATTATTCCCCATGTAGTCTTGATGTTGTCTTTGTTCTTATTCAATAGCTCACCATAGTACTCTTTCTTCTGTTTCCTAATTATTGTTACTAATTTATTTTTATATTTTTTATATCTATCTTCGGCTTCCTTTGTTTGTAACTTTAAGAATCTCATATACAGACTTTTTTTTTGCACATGCGTTTTTAATTCCATTAGTCATCCATGGTTGGTTGTCCCTTTTACCTGTTATTTTAATTAATTTACAACTACTGTGAAAAGATTTCCGCAGTATTTTCATGAAGGATGTATATGCACTGACATAGACCCTGTCAGTTCTGCATTTTAAGATCTTTATTTAGGTGCTCCAGGGCTTTAACTGATTTATTTATTTTATAATTAATACAATTAGGTTTTATGATATTTTTATTGTTATTGTGACATTTAGACACTACAAAAATAGGTAAATGATCACTAATATCTGTCATCAATATCCCAGTTTTAACAACGTCCTCCTTTCTATTAGTGAATATATTATAAATTATTGTTGCACTTTGGGTTGTGATCCTGGTAGGTTTGTTTATCAAAGGAACCAAACCTAAACTATATATCATATTAAAAAATCACTTGATGTTCTCAGTCCAACAGGATGTTCTAAGTTAATGTTAAAGTCCCCACACATAAACAATGTTTTGTTTTTAATATGATCCACAAACTCATTTATTTTATCTGTAAATGACCCGATGCAAGAACCCGGTGCTCTATATACACAACTGATTATTATATATTTTTTTATGTGTCATTGATAATTTCCACTGTTACCATTTCCATAACATTATCTTCCATCATAGTCATTTTCTTATCTAATTTACATTTTAAAGCATTGTTAATGTACAGGGCAACGCCACCACCACTTTTATTTATTCTATTTACAAAATGAAGTTCATACTCTTCTATTTGTACTTCAGTCATCCTTTCATCATAAAGCCAAGTCTCAGTAATGGCAATGACTTTGAATTTACTTTTAAATTTACCTAAATAGTCCTTTATTGTTGACAACTTGGAAACTAAACTTCTGCTGTTTATGTGTATGATTGATAATGAATCATTGTTAATTAACCCACTATTTAGCTGATCTTCTACATAATAATTACTATTTATATTTAACTGAAATAAACTTTTGTCTATTTTACTGTCAAGTTCATATATTTTCTCATGGGAATCCATTTATTCTTTATAAATTCATTTGTACCCCCATATCTATAGTTAAACTGATTCCACTATCAATTATTTAGTCAGTGCTACACAATAAATCATCTTTTACCCTGCAACACTTCCAGATCTTTCAACGCTTTGATCATTTTTGCATTTAGACCTTCTTGCTCTCTAAGCCATACAACATTTCTTGTCCACGTGGCTGTGATTTTTTTTTTTCTGTTTTCTCAGCACCCTTGTTTCTTTGGCTATTGTTTCATTATTTTTCGTCAGGTGTTCATTTATGTACACATTTTTACCTTTCACTTTTTTTGCTTGCCTCAACAACTCATTTCTGTACTTCCTACTGGTAAGTTGCACTATGATGACTGGTTTTAACTTTCTTGGAAGGGTATGACAGATTGATATTGCTTCACTTTGGATATTAATGTTCTTACTGTATAAGAAGCTCAACACTTGTTGTTCTAGTGACTGGAGTTCTTCCTGCAAAGCATCCTCAGTAGTATTTCCATCTCTAGTAACTCTGGCATAAGTCCTATGTCTTTTTTCCAAACCAGTTATCACCGAGTCTTCCCTTCTGGTATACTGCCCCAGTTCATCCACCCTTTGTTCCAATACCATGACCTTCTTGTCCCTTTCTGCAAGCTTGAATTTCAGTGTCTTGACCTCGTCCATTAATGATAGTAGTTGATCCTGTTGTACTGTTAGCTTAGACAGCTCGGCTGACATAAAATTCAATGATTTTTTTTAATTTCCTCCGTATCTTCCTCAAGTTTCTCCGTTTTTCTAGGAGGGGCCATTGTAATAGGCTTACCTCTCTCTCAGTCCTGGTTGCCAGTGAATCTGGAGCCTGGAGCCCCAGGCTGAGCCTGATGGTTGGATCAGGTGGCTGGTATTGAGGTGATGGTGGAACCTGGCTGCTGGGTCTGGAGGTTGCTGGGGCTGGAGGCTACTGGTGTAGGCAGGCTGCTGTGCCTGGAAGCTGCTAGTGGAGCCAGGCTGCTGGGCCTGGAGGCTGATGGTGGAGCCTGGCTGCTGGGCCTGGAGGCCCAGTAGAGCCTGGTCTGGTAGCTGCAGAACCTGGGCCTGGTAGCTGGAACAGAGCCTGATCATTAATGAGCAGGAAAATGGCACTAAAGATAAAGTTATTCATTAATTGGAGTTAAACAATCCAGTCTATCCATCTATCCATCTATCCATCTATCCATTTATCCATCCATCTATCCATCCATCCATCTATCCATCTATCTATCTTCAATCTGACCCACCACAGATATTTAAACTTGAAGTATTTACTCCTGTCTGATTAGCTGGTTCCAGCCTTCTATTGCCTGCAGACATGTTGCACTTCTTCCACTGCAGCTGTCCCTGGACAGTTTGAGTCATTGTGTTGGCATCGTTGCTGAGTGTTTCATGTTTAAAGTTTACGATCAAGTCAGGGAGCTCGTTTTTCCCGCAAATGTTGGACTAGGCAGCGAACGGCACAGGAAAAATAAAATGTGTGTTTTCACCCGGTCCATGTGTGCCACTTCTTGAGGTATTGATGTCTTCTAAAAGGAAAATCAGCTGCTCCTTTCACATCCAATCATGAAATGTGTCAAATTATTTCACAGGATGGTTGTGATGATCACAGCAGTGAGCTGCTGACTGGGCAGATGAAGGCAAGCAGCAGTAATTTGGTGTACAATACATCTGCCACACACACACTATTCTTAGTGTAACTCCTTCAAATTTGTTTTCAATAGACATAGAATCTGTAGCTCTTTTGATTCATGTGATGACGAGCCAGGCCTGAGAGTCTGATTCATTGACAAGTGCTTGGTGGTCAATCCTTGACTCTGTAGATTCAGTTGGGCTTAGGCTGCAAAAGCAAATGTAAACTAAGTTTATGATGGGCCAGCACTTGCAGAAAAATATTTCAATGTGAGGTGGAATGTGATCCAAGTGGCAGCTAAAGCCAGTGAGCCTTGGTGTGATGATATCTGGCTCGATCTCAATATCACGTAAAAAAATTCTCCAATCTTTGAAAAAAGATTAAAGAAGTCTTGGAAAGTATCAGCTTTTTGTGTAATTTATGTGTAAATATTGTCATGTTTTAGTGATTTTAGCAGAGATGAAAAGCAGGCGAGGACTACGTAATATTAAATAAAGAAACAAGCCATTAGAACTGAAGATCTGAATTTCTCTCTGAGCAGAAGAGGCTATTTTCCTTTTGGACTAAGAAAATCAGCACAAACCAACTGGGATCATGATAATCTGGCAGTAACTTTTTATACAGGGATGAATAATGTGTGGATGAGCAGATTGTCAGCAAATCAGTAAATGGATAACAGGTTAGAAATCTGAACAGCAGAGGAAGCTGAAGAAAATAAAATGGAGTAAACTAAAACACAGGAAAATGTCAAAGAGGATGATACCAATAAAGTGTGACTCACCAAATAAAATCATATTCAAACTACAAATTAAACACAAAAACCCAGAAGCAAGGACATTTGTCAAAATCCTATCAGTCCTTTGGTTTTGTTCGATTTACCCTCATTTGCTTCAAATGTGGAGAATCCCTTTAAGCTTTCACTGTTATTTGTCATTAAGATCTTTATGACATTATGGTATATTGATGTACTTTTTTCATGTCAACATTCTCATTTATACATACAGTCTATCTATCTATCTATCTATCTATCTATCTATCTATCTATCTATCTATCTATCTATCTATCTATCTATCTATCTATCTATCTCTCTGTCTCTCTCTCTCTCTCTCTCTATCTATCTATCTATCTATCTATCTATCTATCTATCTATCTATCATCTATCTATCTATCTATCTATCATCTATCTATCTATCTATCTATCATCTATCTATCTATCTATCCATCTATCCATCTATCCATCTATCCATCTATCCATCTATCCATCTATCTATCTATCTATCTATCTATATATATATATATATATATATATATATATATATAGAGAGAGAGAGAGAGAGAGAGAGAGAGAATGGGAGAGAGAGAAAGAGAGGGAGAGAGAGAGGGAGAGGGAGAGAGAGAGAATTTAACGTGACAGTGTGAGCATCCTGTCACTCTATCCCGTGTGCCCTGGCTACTTGGCCAAGGGGATGTCCCTTTGGCCAACTGGTTAGCGCGCATGACTCTCACACCGGGAGTCTCGGGATTGAATCCCGCCGGGCCTTCGTTTCTCCACCTTGCCACATGAACACGAGAAACTAGAGAAGTACAGGGTCCTCAAAGAAAGGCTGGAGAGTGAAGACACCAGTGGTGTCCGTGGTCATCGGGGCACTCGGGGCAGTAACCCCCAAACTGGAGAAGTGGCTAAAGCAGGAAACATCAGACATCTCAATCCATAAAAGTGTAGTTGTAGGAACAGCTAAGATAATGCGCAGAACCCTCAAGCTCCCAGGCCTCTAGTAGAGGACCCGAGCTTGGAAGGATGAAACCAACCGAGAGGGTGAGATGGGAACTTTTTGCCCTCAATGTCCATGCGATATTGCAGAGCCGTGTCAGCCAAAACTGCCCTATAATATCCAGAGCCTTAAGGAACTCTGGGTGGATTTCATCCAACCCCGGGGTATTACCACCAAGGAGCTTTTTGACCACCTCAGTTACCTCAGCCCCAAAGATTGGAGAGTCCAACCCAAAGTCCATGAACTCTGCTTCCTCACTGGAAGATGTGCCAGTGGGATTGAGAAGGTCTTCAAAGAACTCCACCCACCGATCCACAATATCCCAAGTAGAGGTCACCAGCCTACTGTTCACACTATATAAAGTGTTGACAGCACACTGCTTTCCCCTCCTGAGGCGCCGGATGGTGGACCAGACTCTTCTAGAAGCCATGTGGGAGTCTTGTTCCTTGGTCTCACCGAATTCCTCCCATGCCGGGGTTGTTGCCTCTGCGACCACCCAAGCTGCATTCCGCTTGGACTGCCCAGTCCCACAGTCAAAAAAGACCCGATGGAACTCCTTCTCCAGCTTGTTAGCATCCCTAACCACCAGTGTCCACCAGCAGGTTTGGCGGTTGCCACCTTGACAGGCACCAACAACTCTGTGGCCACAGATCTGGTCGGCCACAACAATGTAGGTAAGAAAAAGAGCCATTGGACTCCATGTCCCCTGCCTTCCCCGCAACGTTTTGAAAGTTCTGTCGGAAGTGGGGGTTGCAGCTCCTTCTGACAGGAGCCTCCACTAGACATTCCCAACAGACCCTCACAATACGTTTGGGCCTGCCAGGTCTGACCGGCATCCCCCCACCATCAAAGTTAACTCACCACCAGTCAGTGGTCAGTTGACTGCTCTGCCCCTCTCCACCCGAGATTCCAAGACATGCAGCCACAGATCAGTTGAGACAAAAGCATTGAATTGTGACCTAAGGTATCCTGGGGCGACGGTGGCACAGGAGTTACGTGCTCGCCCAGTAATCAGAAGGTTGCAGGTTCGAGCCCCACTCAGTCTGTCACTGTCGTTCTGTCCTTGGGCAAGACACTTAACCCACGTTGCCTGCTGGTGGTGGTCGGAGGGACCGGTGGCACCAGTGCTCGGCAGCCTCGACTCTGTCAGGGCGCTCCAGGGGAGCTGTGGCTACATTGTAGCTCATTCCCACCAGTGTGTGAACGTGTGTGTGAATGGGTGAATGACTGATTGTGTTGGAAAGTGCCTTGAGGGGTTCCACGACTCTAGAAGGCGCTATATCAAATACAGGCCATTTACCATCCTGGTGCCAAGAGCACATGTGGACACCTTTATGCCTGATCTTGATGTTCATTATGGACAATTCATGACTAGCACAGAAGTCAAGTAACAGAACACAGCTCAAATTCAGATCAGGGGGGATGTTCATCCCAACCACACCTCTCCAGGTCTCACTGTTGTTGCCCACATGGCACCTCTCAGTGGGTGCAACTCCAGAGTGATAGAGTGCCCAACCCCTCTGAAGGAAACTCATTGTGGAGCCAGGAACATGCGTCAAGATGAGCCAGACTATATTTAGCTGGAACTTTCCAACCTCTTACACCAACTCAGGCTCCTTACCCTCCAGAGAAGGGACATTCCATGTGCCAAGAGCCAGCTTCTGTAGCCGAGGATCAGATCGCCAAGGTCTCCACCGTCGGCTACCCCCCAACACACAATGCACAGACAAAGCAGCAAATGTGTTTTGCTCATTCAAATAGATTGGTAAAAAAAAGAGTTTTTGAAACATGATTAACATGGCTCAGACAATCTTCTGCTGTTCACCATCTTGCTACAGGAGTCCCCCAGGGCTCTGCACTAGGACCTCTTTGATTGTATGGCTTCTCCTACCACTGCTATGCCTACAATACCCAGCTCTATGTATCATTCCCACCAGATGACCTCATAGTCTCTGCACCATTCTCGAACTGTCTTTCTGACATATCATGATAGATGAAATCCCACAATCATTTCCCTCTGGGATTAATAAAGTATTGATTGATTGAATGATTGAATGATTGATCTCCAATTCAACCTCAAATCACTAAGCACTAGCATACAAAGTCCTGGATGGTATAGCTCCCATCTACTTGAATCCTCTTGCAAAGGCTTACGTCACAGCCGAGCTCCTTTGGTCATCGAAGGATCATCATCTAGCAGTGCTTACACCATGCTCAGGACAATCCAGACTCTTTTCATGTATCATACCACAGATGTGGAATGACTTTCCAAGCACTACTAGAACAGGGGCTTCCTTGTCGATTTTCAAGAAACTCCTGAAAACCCAGCTCTTCAGAGAGCATTTTCTAAACTAGCACCCTCCCAGCAGCAGTCCCCCACTGTACTGCCCACTACATATTCAACTCCCTCTATGATTTAGTATGCAGCCTCACTGCCGCCTAGGATTGACTGAATGTCACATTTTGTTGTGTGCTCCTGTTTTCTCCCTGAAGGGCAGGTAGGCATGGCCGAGAGTCCCCAGCTGCTGCTTGTTGTCATCAGCCTGGCTTGCGGATTTAAGCAGCAGTCAGACACAGACTCGTTGCTGGATGATTACTTGCACTGCTATTTTCAGTTTGAAAGTAAGACGGCCTCCTAACCTTTCCTTGTTCCAGGACCTCCAACTCCAGACTTCTGTTATGTTTTGAACCTGTTCTCCTCTGCATCTTATTCCTACCAGGTTTTCTCACCCAGCATCTCTCTAAATTTGAAACAACGCCTAGGATCCACACCCTACCTGACTCGGTGACAACCCCCTGCCTCTGGACCCTCGGTCACCTGCCTGGCCTCATCACGTACCTGGACACCTCCCTTACGGATCAGGATCACCCACTAGCCTCACGTCCCTCCTTGTCTCCAATTCCCCCACAGCAACCAGAACATAACGACCCCTCCCAGGAGTCACTTTCCCAGGATACCATAAGCCCCACTTCCCACTCCTGTCTCTCCAGCCATTCTCCCAAATCAGGCAATCCTAACCAGGGGTGCCTCCAGAAAATTTTGATGGGGTGGCCAGATGGGGCCAAAGAAATTTTTGGGGTGGCACACCTAATTGGTCCTTGTGGTAACTCTGGGATATTTTAGCCTGCGGCGATGTACTGCATTGCACCTTTATTCATTTTTATTAAAATAACAGTACGTATCCAAAACATTTAACTTAAATTTTACGAACGCAAACATTTTAGAAAAATACATTTCAGTTATTTAAAATGTTACCCCAAATTTAATTTAAAATTTTATTTTTTTAGGTTTATTCACCTGTGTTGCTGTGTTCACAAATAAATGAATGAATAAATAAATAAATAAATAGATAAATAATAAAAAATATGGAGATAAAAACTTTTTTTAAATGTGAGCAGCAGAAACGTATGTATATTTTTTATTCTGATTATTTATTTACTCATTAATTGTAATATTTTTATTTTGTTTTATAATTATGTCTTGAATGAACAAGATCAATGTATGGTTTGACTGAACATTAATATGATTTGTTAACACTGGCTAGTCCTGGGGGCCAGCAATTTTCTGGGGTGGCCACGGCCACCCCTTAGGGGCGCCCTTGATCCTAACGTCTGTTTATGTTTTAGACCGTGACCCGAAGACCATCCTGCTCAGTACTTCATGCAGCGCCATTAGTTTTGCCCTGCTACAAATACATTTTGGCTTTAAATTGTCCTTTTGGCCTCCTGGTTGATTCTGTATGTTGAGGGTCAGACATGTATAGTGTTGTTAGCCTCAAGAGCAACCTGATGGCTTGATTATCACCTGTAAGTCGCTCGACAAAAGTCTCTGGTAAATACATAAACACAAACATAAACATAAACATGAAAAATCAGGCAAAACAAAGTACAGCAACAAGCGACAACAAAGTCTGGATTAGTGGATGAATTTATGACCTCAGCCTGAAATCTGATTCGGGAAAGGCTTCCAACGTCAGAAGACAACTCAAAATTGCATCGGATCTATAAAGTTTATTTACAGACTTAAAGTGACGGTGTGTACTTTTCCTGGCAACAGGGGGCAGTATATACCTAAATCGTTGCAAGCAAGCAGTATTTTTGTGTTAGAGTAAAGCTTAATTTAGACTTTTCCGTCACCTCTACAAGGGAGAGACAAGCACGCACGGATGGAGACAATTTGCCCTCATACTTCTCCCTCTCCTGGGGAGTGTTGCAAAGCAATTCCCCGCCAGAACAACAGAGGGCGGAGCAGTGTTCTGTGGTATCCTGTTAGGTATCTGATCCAAGATAGTGTGTTTATATTGTTTTTTGTATTTAAGGGAATTTTTAACACGGACAAATTTGTCTCTCATTCTCCTTCACCTCTCCATGCGCTCGCCACCTCTAAAACCACGTTTCCCGTCATTTCTGTCCACAAATAAAATGATTTCTACGTATCTTTTCACTCATCCAGTCACGGGGAATCAAATGTTCATATTTTTAGAGCTTTTTCTGCGAGGTATTCTTCAAGCTGCTTTTTGTCTGCTGCTAGATAACCTCGGCTCTCTTTATGTTTTTGAGGGCGCAAAGGTGGCGTTGTAGACGACAGAGGCGTCCTGACCAATCACAAGCTTGCTTTCTCCATCTCGACGGACGGATGTTTAAAAAAGAGAGCTCAACTCTGTCCATCCTTGCGAGGGCTGTCCAGCAGGGTTGACAGGACGGATAATGGCATTGGGTTTGTCCGAAGCAACGCAAACGAAGATGTATAAATTAGGCTTAGGACCTTACCAAGGGATGCCTCTTAGGGTCAAAAAGCCTAGGGGAGTGCAAGTTTTTGCATAATAACAAACACATGAGATTCCCTTTCATCACTGGCAGCAAGTGAAGAAGTAAATGTGTAAAATAGCAACATTTAAGAATGATGAATGTTTTTTAACCATTTGTTGCAAATCAGTTAATGCATTTTGTCCTCATGAGCTCCCGTAGAAGGAGACATGGCTTCTAATATGGCGTCACCCAGAGACTTAGGGTGTTTCTCAATGTCAAGGAACCTTGCCTTGATGTCTTGGCTCCGACCCAGTTGCCTAGGAGATACATCATCAGGAGCCGCCAAGGCGTGTTCCAATCGGTTCCAATGCTCATGTTCTACTGAGGCATGTGTTCTCTGTTTGTTAGCCATTTAGCTAGCTAAGCAAGGACACACAGGAGGTGTCTTTTTGCCTAGCCTTGGCCCAAAATTACCCACAATACACCACGGTATTTTCAAAAGGACGGCGGATCAGAAGCCGGCAGCTACTTCGGGGACAAGTTTTCAAGTTTAAAAGTAAGTCAACAAATTAAAAATGTTTTTTTTTAGATTCAAAGAAGTTGATTAGTTGCTTAGTAGTTGCAGCTTCAGTGGTTAGCGGGTAGTAACTTGCTTATATTTTTAATTTAATAAACATAGACACAATTTAAAAAGTAAAAGGCTCATTATACATTTATATTGAAACTAAGACATATAAAATATAACGTTATCTCCCGTGTCATGTGACATTACGTGACCGCTGTGGAAGCTGCGGTCACGTGATGCAAGTCTGTTCCATTTAACCGTTTTCTTTGACCAAAGAAGGACAGTGTCCTTGTAAGAAAAACGCCTGGCCTCGCAAGACATCGCCTCGCAAAGCAAGGTGCCTTGACATTGAGAATCACCCTTAGACCTGCTCCCATGTAATTTAGACCATATTTTTTTGGGTTACATGTTTCGAAACCACCATTTTTATTCAACAACTGGGCATCATTTAATTCATTTTCAACAACATTTTCTTGGATATTTCTAGAAAATAATGGTAAAATCTACACATTGTCTTTTTAAACGTGTGCCATAATTATTAACAAGAAAGGACAAAAGTTAAAAGTAAGGAGATGCTTTGATGATCAAATCTCAGATTTTTTAGAATGAGTGTAAGAACTTGCTGCTGCATCTCAGTTCCACTCATGGTCATGAATAAACTCCCTTACTAGCTGCTGTGGCTCATCCTCTGTCTGTTTGTTTCCATAACCCTCCTCTGTCTTTCAGAGACTGACCTCACAGTCTTTGCTTACGTTGCAGCTTACTTGTGGCTGTCGCTATTCTTGCCAAAATCTTTTTACAGTTGTTGAAGTGTAATTAAATGCTTGATTGCAGCACATTGTATGTTGTATTGCATGCACCCGAGCAGCAAAGAGCTTCTGTTTTTAGCGCTGTGCTTGTGAGCTGGCCTGAAAGCTGATGAAAAATTGTCAACTTGGTTTTCAAAACTTAACATTCCAACATCATTACTTGCGTGTGTGGCTTTATTTTCCAGAGCTTTCATTCTTTATTTTTAAGTGGTCATCTCATCACTTGGACTATTTCCTTCTACTGTTTTATGTAACAAAGAAGCAGCAGAGGTTTTGTTGCCAGGGGCAGTAATAATTCATGTGATAACCATTAACTGCCATGCCTCATAAATCATAAGTATTTCTTGGCCCTGTTCAGGTTCTAAAATGTAGGGGCAGACAAACTA
The DNA here is from genome assembly GCF_043380555.1 of Nothobranchius furzeri. Taxonomy (NCBI): domain Eukaryota; kingdom Metazoa; phylum Chordata; class Actinopteri; order Cyprinodontiformes; family Nothobranchiidae; genus Nothobranchius; species Nothobranchius furzeri. The sequence goes on along the minus strand of NC_091757.1, from coordinate 35,713,625 downwards.
AATATATGCATGTGTTGGGTTTGTAGAAGCATGAAATAGTCGGTGCTGAGAGGAAAGTGAAAAAACACTCTGTAACCATGCTCCTCAGCATGTCCCTGGACACTAGCACTGATGGATGGCTGCCAGTACCACTCAGCTTCCTGAGGTCACGCTGTAAGAAGTCACATTTCTCCTCTGGATGTGAGTCACCATCTCTCCCTGGTCCAAGACAGAGTAAAAGTACAAACCACTGATTCGGTTCATCCTGGATTCACAAATGAAGCCAAAACATGAACAAGAAACCGAAGATAACTAAATGAAGCAGCTGCTAAAGCAAGCAGTAGTCACGGCGTGGGATGATGTCGTTTGGTTTCTTTAATTTTCATTAAAAGAAAAAGAGGTGTAGTGCTGACGGGCCTTTAGTAGTGGTTTAACTTGCCTTTATTAAACCCATGTTTGGCCCATTCTTCTCTGATGAGGTCGTTTCTGTGTTTGCAGTTGTAAGGGTGTGGATCCACTGATGTCACCCCCCACCATTTTACTCTTCACAGCTTTGGTGATGGTCTATGGCATGTTTGACAGGAAATAACAAGGCTTTGGCATCAAATGTTGCAACTTAAGTAGAACTCATTGTAGCATCACGGAAGGTCCTCTAATTTGTGGCAAAGGTCACATTTACCCAGCTGGGTCAAACAGTAACTTTCAAGTCCACAGATTAACCAAGGGGCCATGATGTCTGCTAAAGAACCATCATTATCTGCTGCTGTTCCATCCCAGAAGAAGGACACTTCAAGTTCACGATAATAATTAAATAATAATATTAATAAACTCTTTGACTTTATTACTATTTATTATAATCATCATAAATAATCACTTGGTTCAGTATAAATGTATTTTAATTACATGAAATGAATTATTATGCTTTGGGTATAATTATGATTATGATTAATGACAGTAATCTGTGTTCAGCAAATCAGAAGGTCAGTTCCACTTATCCATCTAACACAGAGTGCATCCAGAGCAAACAATAACTGCCAACACGTTTTTGACGCATGACCAAAGCTTTCTTGCTGAGAGTGGGAGTGTTCTGAGGTCTTTGTAAACTAACCTCCACCAGTTTTCAAGTTAGTTCTTGAACCAACACCATCGAGGAGATGGGTCGGCCGCCCTGATCCTCTGCCAAGCTGTTCTGTCACGCAGATAAGAATAGCTAAGAATAAACGTAAACTGTAACCAGCTGACGAAAACTCCATCCAGAAGTTATTGATTTCTGAGTTAAGACGAGAAACTTCTTCAGAGTAATCCAAACGCTCGACACTGTGTACCCGGCGACATCTCTGGACCAGAGGATCAGTTCACTCGCGTCTTCTCTACCGGACCGAGTACCAAGAGGTGGACACCATCCTCCCTGATCTCCGGATCCACAAAGAGGGTCTCCTGTTTGGGTGAGGTAGCACACAGGAATGTGTTTGATGCCATTTTCTCTAAGTAAACAACTCAGGTAGCTGCAAAACATCATTTCCAGCCAGAACGCTTTCCTCTCTCTGAAAGAAATCTTCTGAGAAATTCATTCACGCATCAAAACTCGTATTTTCAATTTAACTTTCATCCAGCCACAGGTTTGCATTTTAAAACAAGTTTAATATCAAAGCTGTTAAAAATTGTCATTAAATTGTCACCCATGAATTGTCATTTATAACTGTCTTTCAAATCTTAAAGTTAAAAATTGTTAGTCATAAAATTCTTCATTTTTAAACTTGCCTCATTCTTTGAAATGAAACACAGAAAGGTATAATATTTCTGGTTATTGAAAAGCAAAGAGTCCTAGCATCTGATTCAAAATAAACTTTTGCCATTAAATTTAATTATCTTAAATTAAACATTAATCTTTGGATTAAAAATAGACCAAGTGAATTGGTGTATGAGCTTCTATTGATTATATAAGTATCTTGGATATTTATACATGATATAAGCTCATATGCTAATATGCTCAGTCATTCTCTAAATCTAATAACTAATAGCAAACAGTGTTGATTCTAGTATGTAGTTAACCCTACATAATGAAGGTTTTGTGGCTTCTTTCCTGAGCCTCTTTATAAGAACAGTTAGTGCTGCACCTTCCTATTAAAAGTTTAAGTACCTGCCACAAATGTATAAAAATGTCATTACAATTTGAAATGTGAGAGGGTTTTTTCTGTTTTATCAAATCAACAGGTACAACAGGCGCCTCACAGGCAGAAGCACATGTGTGCCAGAACACCCTGCCGAGCTGTTTTTGTCTTCACCTCTGTGCTGTGGAGCTATTAATACTGATAACAGTCCCATCCTATCCGGTTCCACACCTTTCATCCAAGTTTTATTACCAGTTGCAACTTGCATCTGTTGATCACTATAAAGATATGTGTGCAACAAAGCTTCAGGTATGAAGATCTGGTCCAGCTGATGTCTGGAGATAAGAGTACAGGTGTGGAAACAATAGAACTGTAAGAAGGTATTTTACAACTGTTTGATTACAAACTTTTGGTTGGTTGAACATCTGGCTGAGGACACAGGAGCAGTTTGTTGTCCTTGTCGCTGTTCTTCATACATGGCCCATAAAAGACAGGAATCAGATCTACAATGCTGCTGTTTTACTGAGATGTTCTCCTTTCAGTGAAATATACTGTTTTGCCGATTATTTTGGGCGCTACTCTACTCCCTCCAGCATTAGCGTGAGAAAGTATTTGTGTATCAGTGTTCTTCAGCAGGGGGTTATGTCTGAGCAGTAAATGAAGCTAGAATGGCAATTACCTGTCCTGGTTGGGTTCTAGGCTGTAAATCTCAGCAGAGCGATTAGTGCACAACTGTAGGTCTGATAAACAAAAGCTCAGCAACAAAACAGACAATATTCTAAGGAAGCTGCTGAGTAGCTTTAAGCTTGGTGCTGTTGCTATGACAATAGTTTATGCTTTTTGTTCTTTCCTGTAGCTGTAGATAATTAAAGTGTTAAGTGATAAATCTTCCATCAGCCAGTTTACAGCAATCAAAACCGTTGTAACCATAAATAACACGTTGCAATACAAGTCAAACCCAGCCAGGTTTTACTCCTTATGATGTGATGTTATTAATCAATTCAATGCCAGGCTCTTCAGTCCTTTAACACATTCAGAATGTTGTCCACTGTTGAGCTAATAGAAAATAGTTTGTATGCATTAATGTTGTTTTAATATCAAAAATTGTGTTCAATAATTATCTCCAACTTTTATTTGACTTTATGACATCTCACAGTTTTGATTTTCTATGTTTTGATCGGTTTAGCCCTGAATCCTAATGTCTTTCAGCATTTAAAGTGGTGATTGAGTTATAGGTCAAGCAGGGAGTGTGATTAGCTTCAGCAATGTACTGAGCTAGCTTACTGTACCCGGATCTCTTCTGCTAATATTTAATATCCACTTGAGACTAGAAAGTCAGTTTAATTCGAACAAAAAGTGAGTGTGCGGATTTGGAACAAGAAAATCCAACATCTGTAGTTCTTGTGTGTTTCCGATGTGAAATAAGTGAAATGTGAAACAAAACCCAAAACAGTAGCTTAGAGACTTGAAACCTGTTCATGTGGTTGCCATTCTACCTCTTTCCATTTGTAACAACCAAATGTTTGATTTCATACCCCCCCACCCCCACCCACCCCTCATTTCCATCTGCTGTTGCGGGGAGTAATGGTAGGAAACAGGACTTGGCTGGCAGACGGGGAGGCAGGATGGATGGAACCACTGTGGTGAGCATTGTGGGGATGAAGTCAGTTTTACTCGCATTAAAACCTCAACCAGAATCACACTCTTACACAACCGCTCCTCTCCAGCAGACGTGTTCAGAATGTATGAAGGTGTTGTTTTGACTTAGACAAGCCAATGTCACCTTTGAATTTCCTCTTGGCAGCTGTTAAAGGCTGAGAGAGCATCGTGGGTGGTTCTCAGAGAAGACTGTCCCAGTAATGATATCACTGACTGCACACTCGCCAGACAGATGTAAGAAGTCTCAAACGGGCCTGTAAAAAAAATAAGTAAACACTCGTCCAAAACTTACTGATGTGCTTGGCAAGCTGTCCCCAATGTGTTTGGGAAATATTGTGGAGTTGGCAGAAAATAGTGATGTAAAGGAAATCTGCCACACAGCAGGCTGGCATTTTATTGCCACTCTGAGACAGGAGACAGCTTTGAGGGCTTTCATGTTGCTCTGAGCTTAATTCTGATCTCCATGAGCTCATGCACACCAACACTTACAAACGCTGGAGATTTTCATACCCTTCAGCAATTTATGCAAAAGCTTAAAAAAAGGTTATTAAAACAAAGAACAAATTGGAAAATGTGTACATGAACAAGATGCACAGAATGGCTGCTTAATTCTAATTATTCCCCCTTCAGTTTTCTTTTCTCTTTTAAACTCTATTTAAACTTTTCTGGTTCTATGGCAACCAGTAAATATTGACATCTCATTCTTTAATCTGTACATGGCGACTTTCCAACAAGCCATAGGGTAAAACGTTGGGGTAAGAATATACTGCCCCGTGTTCTCTGATTGTTACATTTACTAGCTGCAGCGACATCTAGAAACTCGATATGTCATCTGGAAAATATACTTCACTGCTGTAAAATGGTCTTCTGTTGACAAAGTGTGTGCTACAGCAAAATCTGCTCATGGTTTTCTAAGATGCTGCCAAGATCATTTTGTACAAACATGGCTGCAGTTATTCATAGATTTGTTAAAAGATGATTGGACAGATTGGGTCATTATTTGCTTTTTTTGTTTATTTTAACTTTGATCGGCCAGAGCCAGAAAGCCTCTTTGTTCAATCAAAACTATGTTTTAATAAATCTTCCAAAGACAAACTCAGTGATGCAAATGCAGCTGTATTTTGCTCGAGTTTAAAGCTATATTTCTAACTCTGTTGACATTCTCTGCTCTGTGTCCATCAGTGCATAGTTATCAGTTCAGAGTCACCATGTTGTAGTTTCACTCACTCTCCTCTCACAGTCAGAGAAAAACTACATATAGACAATCTGAAGCCAGGGCATTGCTCATGTTCCTCGCTGTGTAATAGATATAACCTGAAGACTGGGAAATGCAGCCAAAACACAGTCTTGGTGCCAGCTATGGGAACTCCTCTCCTCAGAATGACACAGACAATTAGTACAGCCAAAGTTCATGAGCAGTTCCAAAATCCAATTTCTAGGTGAGGTACAGGCAAGGTCATACACAGGCAGGAAGAAGTCAGTAATACCTCACCTAATACCTAATACCGCACCTCAGAAGAACGTGTCCTACCGTCTACAGCTCTCTGCATTCACACCCACCAGTCGGGTGCCTACCAATCAGAAAGACATTGGAGCATGCTCCCCCACCCAATGTACAGCACACACAATAGCCACCAGTTCAGCTGTAAACACAGAACAGCCATCCCGAAGCCGGCGGCCACAGCTGTAACCCAGACTTGGAACTACCAACCCCACCCCCACTCACCGGGTCCTTCCAGGCATCCATAAACAACTGCAAATAAGAACCCCAAACCGTTCCCAAAAAAACCCCCCATAAAATCATCAGCCCTCCCAGCAGCCCAGCCCCGTCCCAAGAAGGAAAACTCAACCTCAGGTACAGGCAGAATCCAGGGCGGAACCTTAGTCCATACCAAATGAGAACTCACAGGCCACTGGAGAAATCCCAACTCCACTGCCCTTTCTCCTCAAAAGATCTGGAAAACCACTTCCTACTCCTCCACCTGGCCCCTCGAATTCCCAAAGTTGGCTCAACAATGCCGTCGCAGGGGCAGACTCCCCCATGCCCTTAACCCGCAGCAGGTAACGGAGCCCCAACTTGACCCGCCGAAACTCTAAAGGGACGTCCCCAGCCTCAACAAGGAGGGCTGCCACCGGGGATGACCTAAATGCCCCAGTACACACCTCATAGCCACTGCCTGCAACACATCTAGCTGCTTCTGGGTCGATGGCGCAGCCGAACCATACAGGAAACTCCCATAATCCAAGGCTGACCTGATCATACCTGCATACACCAACATCAAAGCGGTTCTGTCCGCCCCCCAGTCCGACCCAGCCAGACATCTCATAACGTTCAGAATGCGGCCACACCTGGTCACCAAGCCCCGCACATGCACCCTCCACGTCAGTCTCTCATCCAACCACATGCCCAAGTACCTACACACTGACACCTGTTTCAATTCCCGCCCCTCCAACCGCAGCCCCACCTCAGGACGCTTCCTCTTAAAACCAAAAATCATAAATCTTGGTAGGGGACAACACAAAGCCCCAATGTCTCGCCCAAGACACCACACCGTCCAAACTCTCCTGCATCTTACGAAAAACATAACAAAGATTTGGACCACGCTTCCAGAAAGCCCCATCATCGGCAAACAGTGACCGTCCACATAACCACCCAAGGAGCCAAACAGACCGTTGACCATGACATTGAACAAAACCGGGCTGATCACACTGTCCTGTGGTACCCCATTTTCCACCTCGACCAATTCGGACAGCACCTAACCCACCTTTTCCTGCAGTGTTCTATTACTTAGGAAGCCCCTGATCCACTGCCGCATCCTCCCTCCCCCGAAGGCCAGCACGTACCCTTCCACCAGATGCTTCCTAAGCCCATCCCTCCACAGCATATCATATGCCTTCTCTATATCCAGGAACACTGCCAAGACCACCTCCTTATTCTTCAAAGTCTGCCTGACCTCCAAATCCAGGGGTGCTACCACATCCATAGTGGAATGCCCCTGCCGAAACCCACACCGGTACCGGGCGAAGAAACCACCGTGCTCCAGGGAGAACACCAATCGTGAGGAAACCATATGCTCCATCACTTTACATACTACAGACATCAAAGCAATGGGCCTGTACAAATCCGGAGCCCCTGCAGGTTTCCCAGGTTTCAGGAACGGCAAAACGACCATGTACTTCCACTCAGCTGGCAAGCGACCAGTCCCCCAAACAAAGTTAATAAAGGACAAGAACTCCTCCAGGAATAGATCCCCAGCGTGCTGCAGAATCTGGTACCCAAACCCATTCCTCCCAGGACTAGTATCTCTCCCAGTACGAATGGCTCTCTTAAGCTCTACCATGGAGAAATAGAGGTTCAGATCAACAGACCCCTCCTCAACGTCCGACAGCTGATGCTGAAAATCCGACACCTCCCCCTCCCAGTAAGCACAGTCCTCAGCCGAGACATTCGCCGAGCTATGAACCCTCTGAAAGTGAGCAGCCAACAGCGTTGCCTTCTCCCCATCATCCAACACTAACCGGCCTCCGTCTACAAGCACTGGAATCCTGTGCCCAATCCACACACCCGACATCCTGCGAACCATACCCCACAGTGACGTGACAGTGGTACGAGGCCCCAACGTGCCACAAAATTCCCTCCGGCCAGCCCTCTTCGCAGCCCTCACCACCCTTCTAGCCTGCGCTCTCAACCTCTTATAGGCCAGCACGTACCCTTCCACCAGATGCTTCCTAAGCTGCCTATACGGCCGATTCCTGGCCCGTATCGCTACGCCACACGCTTCAGTCCACCATGGGACCATCGACCGCCTAGCAGGGATCTGCTTCCTAGGTATAGTGGCTCTGGCCACCGGACACACACACCCAGAGATAGCCGAATACCAGCCGCCCACAGATTTCCCCCTTGCAGCTGGCACACTGCATCTTCCAACTGTTGCGACTACAAGGACCAACAAACACACTTAAAATTAAACCCTATTGCCAGACTACTCGAAGCCTCTACCAACTCCCTACCAAACCCACACAAAACTGGCAGATGATCACTATCCATGGCTAGATGCTCCAACGCCTCCCACAAATAAGCCACCGCCGCCAAGTCAGCCGAAGCGAAGGTCAGCTCTAACCCTGACGAACACAAACCATCCCCCCTGAACCAAGTAGGCCTCCCATCATTCAGCACCACCAGCCCCGACCAATCTAAAAAAAATCCTCCAAGACTTTACCATTCCCATCAGTGCGCCGGTCCCCCCACAAACCGCTGTGGGCATGAAAATCCCAGACCCACAACACTGATGCAGCTTGCCCCCACAACAATCCGTGAAGATCGTCCCCCACTATGTTTATGTTTATTTATTTGGCAGACGCTTTTATCCAAAGCGACTTACAATTTTCAACCTATAGGGCATGTTGTGATCTGTGGGGGAAAGCGGAGTACCCGGAGGAAACCCACGCATGCATGGGGAGAACACGCCACTCCACGCAGAAAGGCCGCAATTGAGTTTTCGAACCTGCAACCTTCGTGCTGCGAGGCAACAGTGCTAATCACTGCACCACCAAGCCCACACCAGGATTATAAAAATTCATCAACGACACCACCCCTTTAACAGACCTCACCTCAACAACCACACACTCCAGGTCACCCGCAACCAGTCGCTGACGATACTGCAGCCCATCTTTGAGAAACGTGGCGCAACCCCCACCTGGTCTACCCATCCTATCTCTCCTTTCACAAACATAACCATACAATTTAAAATCCAGCATCGGTTTCAACCACGTTTCCTGTACACACACCTCATCAGTCGGCTCATCCATTACTTCCAACATCCTCTTAAACTCCTGACCAGTAGCTACCAAACTCCTGGCATTCCATTGCAGGACTTTAAAAGTCTTCATCAAGTGCTGATCTCCACCCCACCCCCTCCCTCGTCAGGCGCACCACCGCCATCCCCAACCAAAACCGCACCCCGACCACCCCCAACGCCGGGACCACCCATCCCCCTTGAACAAGCAGTCCTCCAAACCTCACTGGGATCCACATCAGAGAAGCTCAGAAGCTTTTCAGCCACTGCCGTCACCGCTGCATTCCTCACCCTCCACAAAGCTTCCACAATAAAAGCCAGAAACCGCGTTCGATCCCCCACCACCACCCCACTACCTCCCAACATTCCCTTGTCTACAACCAACGAAGCCACAGCACCTGCCTCAGTCACCCGAAACCCCACCCCTCCACCTCCTTCAACCGACTCACTGCCTCAGCATATGAAACCGTGCGGTCTGACCGATAGGCCTCAACAGCCACCACTTCAGGATAAAACGCACAGCCCCGAAAAGTAGTCTGGTGACTGTCCCCACAATTGGAACAACAGAGGGCTTCCTCACATTGTTGCCCATCATGGTCGCCCCCACACCTCCTACATCACAGAACACCGATGCAGACTCCTGCCACATGGCCAAATTTCTGACACCAAAAGCACCCCAAAGGTGCCCTCTCAAATTCCCTGACAGAATAGCTGGCGTGTCCCAACATGACATGGCCAGGCAACTCAGAATCGCTGAAGGACACCAACAAGGGCGTAGTACCCCTGGCTGAAGCCCAGTCGACGTACAGCCATAACAGAACCCCCTCTTAAGACTTTGAAGAACCTCCGACTCAAGAACGTCATTTGGAATGCCATACACCACGCCCTGAACACCAGCCTCAACCCGCGGCACCACCTCGACCCCGACATCCATAAACCGCTTAAGCTTGAGCGCATTGTCCCGCTGCGCCCCAATACGACACACCACCACCAACACCCCACCAGGCAAGATAGAAGCATCCTCCACTTCCCCCAACATCTCCTTCAACTCCCGAGACAGCCGCAGCAGGCTGATGGAAGCAAACCCACCCCCAATAGACGCCCTCACTTTAACAACCAGGCCAAATTCACCAACCCCTCCAGTCCGCGGCTGTTTAGAAGAACCCACCTCCACCACTTCGTCCGGAGACGAGGTGCTACGATCCCTCTTGGAAAGGCCCCTACTCTCCGCCGGCTTAGCCCTGGCACCCTCACCGGCCCCTCCGCCCCATGCCAGCATAGAGAGATTGAACAGGAACAGAGAAGGAAAAATCGTCTTACCGGACCTAACAGGCCATCGGCCGATCCACCAACTCCCTTCCCGGCCATTTGAAGCCTGAGAACTCGAGTCCGTCCGACAATCCCCAAGCTCAACTCCCTTCTCTCCGGCAGGAAGACAGAGCCTGAGCTTTGCTTTAAAAGAGGAGCGCACAGGTGCAGCAGGGAGACAATCAGGTAGGGCTCAGGTGAACTGTGTGAAGCTGATTAGCAGGGGCGTCGGACTGGGGGGGGGGGGTACCGTTTACCCAGGGCCCACTGCAGGGAGGGGCCCTGAGACAGCTTTGAATAAAAATGTTTTATTGTTGTTGTTTTTCCCCCCAACTTACTTAATGTCTTAATAAACTTCCCTTTACCTGGATAAAGAGGTTAAGAAACAGAATTGTGCCTTAAAAATAATAACTGAATAATCTCTGAGGCATCTATCACCCCTTAAAAATGTGCAAAGTGGTTTAGTCCACACCAGCGGCTAGGGGCTGCGCGGCCGCATGTACAGCTATGAGACATCGCAGATGCCGACAGCCAGAGCTGGAGGCAGGAGAGTCAGTCATGTCTTTTCCCAAGAAAGGGAAATCTGGCTTCCAGAAAAGAAAAGAAGGAGAAGGAGAAAAAGTAAATTGAACAGAAGCAAGTATTGACTAGGGTTTCAAGAAGGAAGGTGAGCAGCAGCCAGCAGCAGCAGAACACAGTTTTAGCTGATATTAGCTAGTTCTCAGAAGCTGCAATCATGTTAGGTGTTCAGTGTTAAACGCCTTTAGTTTCACCATCAAGATCAAATATAAATTAATTAGTGTTATCAGTGAAAACACTAATTAATTTACATATATATATATATATATATATATATATATATATATATATATATATATATATATATATTAATCAGAATTATTATCGTGGGCGGCCGCCGCCAATTAATTCACAGACCTCGCAGTAAAAACAGGTTCACTCTGTGTGGATATTTCAGCTCCTTCCCAGTCATGGACCAGGACAAACTTGGTATAGATGGATTCGTGGTAATCTCAGGAATGTGAAGCTGCCACTGTTTTTCGTATAGCATGATGACACTGGTGTTAGAGGATTGTTATTGACTTGGTTAGATATTTTAAGCCTATTTTAAATTTCTTTATATTTGATCTTGAAAACGGACAATCTTATAATTTGGCTGATAATGCAGGGATTATAAAATTTAGAGTACATTACATTCACAGAGAGAACCTGGTTTATTTCATGTCATATGTATTTAATATATCAATGCATATCAGCAAAGCTTAACATCATGAACCATGACAGACATGACTGAAGAGCAGAGGAAGATATCATGCCAGGCACTGATGAGAAAATATTACAAGTATCTCACAGCTGAATTTGAGAATGAGATGCTACACCTGAGAACAATATATGGTGCCACATTTCCACACATTCGGTCTCCTCTTGAGCTGCTTAATGCCATCTGCAGGATGCAATTACAGAGCATTTTTGGAGAAGTTTGTATTGGACTGAGGACATTTTGCACACTACCTGTGACTGTTGCTGGGGGTGAACGGGCTTTTAGCAAACTGAAACTGGTGAAAAATTATTTGAGATCAACAATGTCCCAGGATAGATTGAACAGCCTAGCTCTTCTTTCTATTGAAAGCCAATTAGCCAAAGGATTGGACTTTAAAGATCTCATAAGTGATTTTGCTAACATGAAGACCCGTCGGTGGGCATTTACTGGAAAATAAATTCCAGGATTTTTGTTTGAACACATTGTTGGCAAATAAAAATATTTATATGTGAAGTCTGGGCATTTCACTTTTATTAATCTGGCATTTGTATTTGCTCAATATAGAGGTTAAACTAAGATCATATTTATTATCTTGTCTTATAGCATGACAAAAAATGTGTAAGAGAGATATTAAGTAATTGAGCATGGGGGCCCACCTAGAAGACTTGTACCTAGGGCCCAGAATTTGGTGCTACGCCTCTGCTGATTAGTAACAGGAGGACTGGCAGAAAGGAAAAAAAAACATGACAGGCATGGCAGAACAATGTGGAGTCATTACATGCTGGTTTGCATTCCAGTAAAAAAAGTTTAAATCATGTGTGGCTGGCTTCTTTAAATTACCCTTTTGTGTAAACTGTTCCAAGATTTTCTCCTTTAGGATAAACTTGACTCACAAATTGCCTCGTTTGACTTTTACTGCAGTGACCAATTTGAAAGTGTAAATCTGCTCTGCCTCACTTTGTTCCCATTTCTGAGCAGCAGACCAACATTTAAAACATCATATTATTATTATTTATGAGAGCAACATGACTTACTTTCAGCAGCCTTAATTATTCATACATCAAACAACATTGTTTTGGCTTCCAAAAATGGTCTGAACACTAGCGCAGTGATCACTCTGTGTAGCTGCCCCTGACACCATGAAGAAAAGAATGGAGAGCCTTGACTGGTGCATAAACTTTTATTAGTTTCTCTTGTCCAATGCCTTGGACTTCACTCCGTGAGTTGCACCGTGAAAACTGTTTAGAGATATACAAAGCATAAATAAAAGGTGAACACAACTTTGATGTCATAACAGAAATAGATTATATTCTCACATTTACCTTGCTCCGCTGGCCAAGGGTGCTAAACAAAACAATAATTCCTCAAAGCTGCTTTATCTGTAGATTTGACTAGGTGATGGACAAGAAAAACAAACAATGACTATAGAGTGTCAAACTAATAACCCAAACAAAAGCGTCAATACAGCAAAACTTACGTGGGGATACAGTCGGCAATGGGCAGCTGAGGTGAATTAAGGATAAAGACATAATTTCAATACTTCAAACATTGTTATCTTCTCTACAAACAAATTAACCCAAGCAGTTTTCTCTGGAAGGGTGTGGCTTATATAAATTCTGTGAAATCCCACTGCCACGCCTACAAGATCCCAAGTTTTTTTTTTTTTTTTTTTTTTTCGCTGTTTCCCAAAGAAGCAGCGGGAACTACTATGTTGTCGCTTGTGATCACAGCCGGCGGCAGCAAGGAGGAGCAGGCAGGGCAAGGTGAAGTTAAAGCATAAGTTACTGAGTTTAAAATTAGAAGGGTAGCAGTGGATATAATGCTTTTTGGTTTACATGTTTCAATAGCATTAAGATAAACGAGTGTTGATGATCTTGACAGGGTTTCCTCCAGTGCTTATTAGGCCAGGTTTTCCTCCCCCCACCAGGCTAAGCATCACTTATTCATGTAAAATTTATTTTTTCATGTCTGACTTTAACCGCATCTAGTATTACGGCGTGAGCGCAACAGCGACAACTTAAGATCGATGTGTGAGCAGCGTGAGAGGTCGGGTGTTTTCATCTGAACCCTTAAAACCTCCAGCAGGCTACGCTGCACTATTGACGTGTTAGCGCGCAGCGCTAACAACTTAGCGCGCAACGCTAACAACTTAGCGATGTGACATGTTTCGGAGAAAGCGTAAAAACACATTGGACGCTTCTTCTGAAGCGGGAAAATAACACCTCTTCTTAAGCAGAGCACGACGTCGTCTCGGCTCGTTCACGGCCGAGCCGGACTGAGCTCGATAACATTGACCCAGCACAGCCACTGGGTCGTTGGAGCTGCCCCGTGAATGCTTGGTGGAAAACCAGCGGGTTTCATCAGACTCGTAAAGTTTCTTGTTTTTGCTGGGGACCCCCTGTATTTTACCGCTCCCTCCTGCAGTCTTCCCCTATTAAAATTTAAAATGATTCTGTAAATTCTGTGTATCAGTAGAAAAAAATCTCTGCCTCTGCCAGCTGCAGTAAATGTAGTTTCCAAATAACAAATAAGAGGTGCATTCATCTATGTATCTCCTTTGAGCTGCATTAGTGATATTCTCAGCACCAGAACAGGTTAGGATGGTACCATTGTGGACTGTGGTGGTCAGTTTCTGGTGAAGAGCTGCCTCCACTGGGGGTCCAGTCAGAAAGGATATTGGATGGTCATTGCTGAAGACAAGTCACATCCCACAGTGATCTCGCAGACTCTTTTGTGCTTTCTTGCTACAGGCCGTGAAACCAAGGAGATTGGTGTTCTTATGCAAGTGTTACTACCAGATGGGGCATCAAGGTCACTCATCTCATCCCTCCCACTGCTGCTGACCTGCTGAGTAGACCGCCACGACTGAACCATCCTCATGCGAGCTCACCGAGGGTGGCAGATAAGTAAACAGTCTGCCTTAAGCTTGCAGGGCATATCCACCATACCGCTGCTGATGTTTGGTGGTCGCACTCTACCCTGGAACCGCCCCTCAACATCTGACGGAACGAGTGGAAACAGCAGCAGTTGGGAGGAACAATGGAATCAACACCTGGTGGTTGAGACCCCCCCTGGGTCCGTCCACACGACACTGTGACCTGCCTCCAACGATGTCAAGATCCAGTACCCCAAATCTCCCGTCTGGTTTCATGGCTCCCTGACCAAAAAGACATCCCCTCACCGTCCCAACCGTCACAGGATCCCACGTTGCTATAACATCATCAAAGTTGCTGACACACACCTTTTGCTCAGAATGGCTCTCTCTCCTGCCACACAACTGGTGTGGCCCAAAATGCAGATTGGCTCCCTGCCACCTGCCTCACATCGCCTGAGAACGGGCGTCCCTACGCGGACATTCGAGCTGAAGTAAGAGAGTCTGGGTCTGTGATGACCCTTTGCCCTTTCCCCACTTAGAAAAACCAGGCCCCTCACATCGACAGCCCCACCACCAGGATTCTTCTGTTTCATCTCCACGAAAGTGCAACACCATCCCAGCGTGACCTTCTTTGCTCTGCCCCCGCTGCAGTCCCACATAAATCCCCACTAATAAGCCCTTTTGACCCTCGACTCATCCCAATTGGAGCTGCTAAAGCCCCCTGACGCTTCCCATGCTTCATAGTTTGGCTGTCAAAAAGAAATTGGTATCGGCTTTTGTGACAACGGTTGTTCATGATTTACTTAGTTTAAGCTGTGTTTAAGCCTTGTTTGAGGTAAAAGAATAGTTGGCAGGCTCATGACAGATGCCTTAGTCCATATTTTTTCCTAATAAACTTTAGTTCATATTTTCCCCTAATAAAACTGGTTTCGTTTTGGTTTCTACAATGCAGGTTCTGTAACCATTGTTGATTGATGTCCTGGTTATCAGCTCAGATGATTTTATTATCCTTTATCAACTTATTTTTCTCTTAATCAGTGTGTTCATTATTATAATCATCTTAAAATTAATCACCTTTGATCATTTTTATACTCATCCAATTTATTGCAGGTTGTTGCTTATTTTACAGCCTTTGTTGAGGATCACTAAATATTTTGTGATCTTTTGGTGTGTTAGAGGTTTATTCTTGTATTACAAACTGTTTACCTTAATCGTAGTTTTGTTGTTATTATTTTATTCTGCTACTCATGGAAGATGACCTATGTTTCCACTGGGAGGATTGTTAGGGTTATTAGACTCCTGACTGCTTAGCATCTTAATTGTAGTTCAGTTGATAATGATAGTTGTTTAAGATGAACTCTGTTTGAAACAGGGAGGATTGATAGATAAAAACTGATTTTCACCTCACTTTGTTACTCATTTGTCTGGTGTTGTTAGTTCAAACAGAGTTCATCAACGCTTATTTACATTTAAATAAGGTGCAGGAAACCTGACCTCGCCTGAGTACTTTTTATTATGGTTAGAAGCCAGACCAATGTGTTGTGCACTCGGTTGACTGTCTGTGAAGAATTTGTGTGTGTGTGTGCTTATCTCTAACTTTGTGTGTGTGTGTTCCCAAATAAATTCTCCAGCCTTGCTTGTGTTGTGAGAGGGAACTGGCTTTTGACTGGTGTGTATTATTCTCTCACCCTTTGCAAAGTATTTTGTTGTTGTTTGTTGTGGGTTATTTACAATTTACCAAATTATTAATCTAATCCCTCTGTGTGTTTTGAACTTTCTTTGAGGTAATACGAGATCGATAAAAATTACCTAACACTGGGTCCGGAGAGAAGTCCTGCCTCAAGTGGAAGAAGTTCAAGTATCTTGGGGTCTTGTTCCCGAGTGAAGGAAGGAGGGAGCAGAAGATTGACAGGCAAATTTAGGGCGTATCACTGCAGACACTGAACCGGTCTATTGTGGTGAAGAAGGAGCTGAGCCGGAAAGCAAGACTCTCGATTTACCAGTCAACCTACCGCCTAGTCTTCACCTATGGTCGTGAGCTTTGGGTAATGACCAAAAGAACAAGATCACAGATACAAGCAGCCAAAATGAGTTTTCTCCATGGGGTGGCTGGGCTCGGCTTTAGGGATCAGGTGAGGAGCTTGGACATTCGGGAGAGACTCGAAGTAGAGCCGCTGCTCCTACATATCGAAAGGAGTCAGTTGAGGTGGTTTGGGCATCTTGTTAGGATGCCTCCTGGATGCCTCCCCAGGGAGGTGTTTCAGGCATTTCCTGCCAGCAGAAGGCCCTCTGGTCGACCCAGGACACGTTGGAGAAAGTATATCGTTTCTGACCCAGGAACGCCTTGGGGTCCTATCGGAGGAGCTGGTGGAGGTGGCCGGGGAGAGGACGGTCTGGAACTCCCTTGTTGGGATGCTGCCCCCACAACCCGGACCTGGATAGGCGTAAGAAGACGAGCCAAGACAAGAGACAACCTAATTGTGATTTTGTTGGTAACATAATAATTGTTACTTTGATTATTTATGTTTCAATTGATTTAATAAAACATTAAAGTAAGTAAATAATTTCAATCAGACATACTAAGCACACTTCTGCTCTGTTTTACAGTTTAATTTGATCTGCGAGTTGATCTTTTAATTGTATTGTGGCAGCCTGCACAAACAAAAACTTCCAATCCCAGAATGCACCAGGGCAGGGCTTTCCACCCAAATAGAACCAGGGCTGGTTCTCTGCTAGTGCCAGAGGTGCTCTGTCAGCTCTTCAAAAGAACTGGTTATTTGTCTACTGTCACTTTTGTTGCTATGTTTGTCATTGTCGTTGTTATCATTCTGGACTTCTGGTTAACACATCTGTTAGGGATTTTATCAATATATCAATAAAACCCATTTCCTGCAGCTAGAAAGAGACAGGAGACAATAAGGAAGCAGACAAGTAATCAAGACAATCTTATGTCCAGAAGGTTAGGAGATGGGTCAGCATTGATGTCTTCTCGCTGTTTTGAATATGTGTTTGTCATAAGTTCCTTTACCCTTCCTCTCTCAGCTGCTTTTGGCCCCTCTTGAGTAAAAATATCCATCATTTCTTTCCTCTTTTCTTCTATTGATTGAGCCGTTTCCCCCTCTGGGTACTCCTGTGGCTGACAGTTAATACAACCATAACTGTCGATTTTAGCACATTTGGCAGGTGGTGGCAGCGGCTGGTCATCATCACTTATGTCTGACCTTCTGGGCCTTCTCAGGCGGGAGAGTGTGTTGTCTCTGTTGACATATTCAACTCTGGTCTTCAGCTGCTGCAGTAAAGTGAAGTATCCACACCCAATACTTTCTCCCTCATCTGTTTTATCTAAAAAGCTGCCAGGATACATCTGAGTTATAGCTTTTGCTACTGTTGAGCAGTCTTTTCGTGTTGGGTTCAAGCAGTGTTCTCTCGTGGAATCAACAATAACTTTGACCATGTGTCTGCGACCCCCTAGCTCTGGACGATTACCATTATTACCATCTCTTTTGAGAGAGGGCCTCATTTTGTCCCATTGCACCTGAAATCCGTCCACCCAGTCCTTGTGGACTGGTTAATGGACTGGTGTAAGGCTCATTTGAAAATGAGCTAGAGGGGGAAGACACAACACAATGGGAGAAACGGGTGAGGAGGTGATAGGCTGTGGACTTTTTGGATCTGCATAACAAATTGACATAGGCACAAAAAACACAATGGTTAATTTTGTTTCATCCCAACATTTTTCATCTTAATAGTCATTATGATCAAAATACAATTGCAGTGAACATAAACATGTAGGCTAATTGAGACAGCTTACGACTTTTGAAAGAATTAATCAATCTTCTGCACTGAATGGGTGATAGTAGGTGACTGATGTCTGCCTCTTTATAAACTGAAGATCATCTGGCCCTTCCACACCCAATGTGGTTTCAAACTCGTGAATCACTGCTTCCACCTTCTCCCTCTGTAGCTGTGGTAGCACGCTCTGTATAGCATGCTCAATGGAGTCCATGTATTTTACCTGTAACACAATGAATGGTGCAAGGCAATCAAGTTCAGACTAAACTGATTATGTGGCCAATGGATAGTAGTCTGCAAGACTGTCTATAGACACACACTCGTAATGAGCATCATGACTGTTTTGTAGACAGTGTACACCGAGATCCAAAACACGCACTGACTGGTACAGCTCAACAACAACATGCACACATGACTGATTAATCAGTATGAGCACAATTTTCCAAAACTTGTAGCCTGTGTCATTTTGGTTGACAACAATAACCATGCCTCTTTGGTACAGCGTCCCTTTAAATGTAACAGAGGCTGTTTCAAAAGTGTTCTCTGGACGAAGGTCACGGAGACTGGCAGCTCTCTGTATTGCTATCTGGTAGAGTTTGTCATGGAACTTCATGGCTTCCCCTATTTGAAGCAATGGCGGAAAGAATCTGCCAGCATGCAAGTAAGCTTGCAGCAACTGGTGTCTTTCAGTTAAAGTGCTGCAGAGATTTTTAAAATTAAGAAGCTTCGATGCACACTGTTTAAAATAACTGTGCTTGCTTTCAAAACGCAGCGACCATAATCAAATAAGTCGACCAAAATGGAGGATAAGCGCAGGGTAGTGAATAAGGTAATGATGTTTGGGTTGCAGTGAATTTCCTGGGAATTTTTTTTTCTCATTTCAAGGTACTCCTCAATAAGCATCTGAAGACATGCTACTTGGTTTTTGTGGATCTTCGGTGCACATATTAGCTCAACAACCTCTCTCAACTTGAGACACAACTGCCAAACATCATTTTCAAGGGGATTTTTTATTCTGTCCCCAACCATTACAGGAAGGAGACGCAAGAGGCACCAGTTCTGAGCAGCATGGCCACCAAGCTTTTCACCATCTGCTTTTACCTCACATGGTTTATTGTTAGCATCGCTGCCTTTGTAGGGGAAATGTGATATTATCCTGTTTATGTGGTTATATGTGAACTGTTTCTCAATCTTTACTAAGTGTTTTATATATACAGCCAGATCAACAGAAACAATCCCTTCAAACAGATTGTGACCCAGACATGGAGGGAGGCCTGGCTGGCTAACATGAAAATACTGCAGCTGATTGAACACAGAGTCAAACTTTACCCCATATTCCATTTCCCCATCTGCCACACAGTTTTTGTAGGTCTCTACTGATCTAGCTGGACCTGGTTTTGTTGGAGATTGCTCCCAGGTTTCCCTGTCAATGAGGCAATATCTGCAGAAGTATCTGCTTCTACTGAAGTTTTCAGTAAAATCTCCAATGCAATGAGATCCTAGATTATCTCCAGTTATGGCCAAAACAGTACCCCTCACATTATTCCCTCTAGGACCATGAATACCATTGTCTTCCATTTCTTTCAGGTCATTAACTGCAGCACAAAATACCTTTTCTTGGCCAAAAAATTTGAAGTCCTCCTCCCTGCACAACAAAACTAGTTGCATTTGGTCAACAGAAGACCTGTTGTGTGCCGTGATCTCTGCTAGCGTCAAATACATAGCCAAGATCTTGTGCTTCTTTCTGCCATAACCAAGGGGGTTATCAACCTCAAATGAATCTTGATATAAGATTATACCTACTGAGGATGGTTATTCATTTAATAATGTATTGTTTTTCATGATTTTACCATCTCTCAGATCTTCGAGGACATCAGGAGTTGATGTTTCAGATTTTGCTTGGCTATGTTGCTCTTGAACTGATCCTTGGCAAAGTAATGCCTTGAGTGTCTCTTTAATGGACACATACTGGCGAAATCTCTCTTTTCCATTTCTGTCAATACCCAGGTAAATCGCTGATGGCTCAACATAATTTAATTCACGCTTGAAAAGCGTTTTCTGTGTTTGATCACTTCTAAAAACTCCTTCTTTGCATCTTTTCATCAGGTCGTTTTTTGACAGATTATCAATGAGATTTCTGATTTCATTTTCAGGCACATTAAACTGAGTCAAATCTTGATGCAGCTTAGATAAAAGATGGGCTGTGCTCTAACTGTGCACCTGCTGGAACTCTTCAATTATTTTTTGAATCACACTGGTAGGCAGCAGCATTTTAGCCTGCATCTGGAGATAGAACAAGGCCAAACTGGTCATGAACTCATTCTCATCTAATTCAGTGTCACCATCCAACACTTCTGCTTCACAATTGTCATCTAAACCTGGTTGAGCTGTTTTAGTCATTCCAGTGTCCAACGAGCTAGCTGTGCTGGCAGCAGCAGCAATAGAGGTGCAAATTATTGCTTTCTGTTTCAGACTGATGTGTGAGGTGAAAGATGAACGGACAGAAAAAATCCTTGGACAGTTATCAAAGGGGCAAGGCACTTTTGTCCCACCTGTCTTGTGTAGCTGTAGATGCTCCCATAAGGTTGCTACACGCTTTGACACAAAGGTACACCCCTCAAATTTGCATGTCAAAGCATGTCCTTGCGTTTGGGCCCTTGATTTAACTGTGGGCGTATGGACTCTGTACATATGCTTTTGAAGAGCAATTACTGTTGAAAAAGCAGAATGACACTCTGCATAGCCACAGTGAAATCTAATGTTAGCGACATTTCTGTGCATTTTAACATGTCGAATAAATGCGGGAGTTGACACAGCTTTGAATTTACAAACATTACACGTGTAAGACATTTTGAACCAGAACGGCAGTTAACTCAAACTTTTTCTTTCTCAAATATCGGTGACTGGTCTTATGAGCAAACAATGTTTGACTAAAAGTCAGTAAAGAGAAAAGACACTTACATGCAATGCTCCACGCATCTACGTTGTGAAAACAGTCTTCGTCGTCCTGCAGCAGACTGGAGAACGTTGCGAATCACTTTTTTCCTGCAGGTTAAGTTTTTTCCTCCTGTTCTTTTTCTTTCTTGCCGCTGTTTGGTTAGAACCGGTTAGAACACCGCCAAAGACTGCCGCGCAATTGTCGGCTGGACCAATGTGCAGCCCAGCGGCATTCTAACGGCGCTGGCTACAGCTTGTGAACTGCTCACTGATAGTGATCACATGAGCCAGGTGGTTTCCCGGGCATGAGCGCATGAATACTGTGACTCGAGATGAATTACCAGTAAAAATGCACCATTTATAAATAACACAATAACTGCATGTTAGTCATCACCTACATCGCAAAATGCAGTTAATATTATTATCTATCCGATCTGACCGTTTTCCTGAATAGTTAATGAGTTGTACTGTGGAAGGCAGAAGAAAAAGTAGTTCCTAGCAACTGGGTATAATTCAAAGACTGTAGAAAAATTGACAATTGGTATGGTATCATTCAGAAAACTAATTCTGAGACTTGGTGGAAGAAGTAAAATGCAATCAACTGAAATATAATTAAAATGTTAATAGGTTAAAATGCTGTGAATAACAGTTTAAAGTATTAATAATTTGTATTTCTGCACACATCTGTGTGGTGCCATTTAAAATCAAACATATTTTACAGCAATTAAGTTAAACTATAACAAGGTAAAAAAAATAGGTGGTTCATTTTTCTAAGTAATATTTTCACCATGATTATTCATACATTTATAAATGTTAAAGTTTCCAACTAAATATTAATATTACAAGCTAAATATTTAATTTAGACCTAAATGTTCATTTTACAAATTAAATAATTAGGTCGCACCAAAATATTTAGTTTGTAATCTGGTTTGCATTTACTTTACAAACTAGCTGCTATGACTCAATATCCATATTGTGGGACATAAGGATTATTTTATTCTGTTCTGTTCTATTCTATTCTAATCTATTCTATTCTATTGTATTCTACTCAAATTTCAGCCTCATAGGTCAAATAGTTTTAAAGTTATTCATTTTCCCACCATTTTCTAAATTCAAATTTCAAAGAAATACATTTTGGCTGCCACGCGGCAACCTTTGACCCCAGACTCAGGTCAGATGATGCAGGGGTCACTTTAGAATAATCTCATCAATCAATCAGTCAATCACCTTTATTTAGAAAGCACCTTACAGGCATGAAACATGCCACCAAAGTGCTGTACAATAAAAATAAAAACATATAAAACTAGTTAAAACGTTTAAGAAACAAACAATAAAAACATAACAGCATAAAAGCATGTAGACATAACAGCAACAGCTAACCCATAGAGTTAAAAGTCAGATTTTCAAATTGTTTGAAGCTTTGCTTGTTGGCTTGTGAAGAGACCCTGTCAATCACCCCAAAACACAACTCTGCAAGAACTTTGGAAGACCAGGTAGACCCCCAGGGGTCCCATCATAACTGTACCAAGATATGTGGGTAAAGGTCTGTCTGATAAGCAACATACTCAGATTTCATGTTCATAGATCAACGCGTGAGTTGTGTTGAGTTGTTAGACAAAAGCAGGCCAAAAGGCCACTCTGATGGCTGACTTCTGTGACTTTTGGCACTTCCCAAGGTGCTGCGAGTCTAAAAATTTGCACAGTGTATGGCTCGACCACCACAATCTAGACATTAAAATTTCAGCTCCTTAGGTCAAAACATTTGGGAGTTATTCATTTTCCCTCCATTTTGTCATTTAAAATTTCAATCAACTGCTTTTTGGCCGCTATGTAGCCACCTTTGACCCCACGGACTCAAAACTCGGGTCAGACAACAGGGGTCACTTTACAATAATCTTATGGAATAATAACCCTAATCCCAGTGGTTAATTTAACTGGCCATTTGAAATCCAGAAAATCAGAAGCTCTTAAACCTTTGGCCTTTCAGACCCTCTGGGTTAGAAAAAATGTATGAACACAACATAATTCTAAAAGTTGCTTGGGTTTGAAAATGTAATATGTTGTTCAGAGGCCCGAGACGAGCGTGGAGATGTGTGTTCGGTCCCAACCAGGCCCCTACTTCCTGAAAGGCGGGGCTTCTAACAACCACATTTTGGGTTCCAAGTGCTGCCATTTCCATAGGAATAAACCAAATTGTTTGAACGTTGCCTGTTGGCTTGTGAAGAGGCCTCTATCAATTACCGCAAAAACCATCTGCAAGACCTTTGAAAGGCCAAGTGTAACCCCAAGGGGTCCCATCACAACTGTACCAAGACATCTGGGTAAAGGTCTGTCTGATAAGCAACATACTCAGATTTCATGTTTTTATCTCAACGCGTGAGTTGTGTTGAGTTGTTAGACAAAAGCAGGCCAAAAGGCCACGCTGATGGATGACCTCTGTAACTTTTGACACTTCCCAAGATGCTGCGAGTCTAAAAATTTGCACAGTGTATGGCTCGACCACCACAATGTAGACATTAAAATTTCAGCTCCTTTGGTCAAACGTTTGGGAGTTATTCATTTTCCCTCCATTTTGTCATTCATGAAGGGGATTTTTTGCGCATTGTGGCGACCTTTGACCCTTGGGCCTGGTACCCCATACTCCCGGAGTACCCCCCACAGGGCCCCCCTGAGGGACACGGTCAAACGCCTTCTCCAAATCCACAAAACACATGTGGATTGGTTGGGCAAATTCCCACGCACCCTCCAGGACCCTCCTAAGGGTATAGAGCGGGTCCAGTGTTCCACGGACAGGACGAAAACCACATTGCTCCTCCTGAATCTGAGGTTCAACAATCCGACGGACCCTTCTCTCCAGAACCCCTGAATAGATCTTACCAGGAGTGTGATCCCTCTGTAGTTGGAACACACCCTGCGGCCCCCCTTTTTAAATAAGGGAACCACCTCCCCAGTCTGCCAATCCAGTGGAACTTCCCCCGATGTCCACGCGATATTGCAGAGCCACATCAGCCAACACAGCCCCACAACATCCAGAGCCTTAAGGAACTCTGCCCCTCTCTTCACCCAAGTGTCCAAGATATGCGGCCGAAGGTCAGGTGAAACAACAACAAGGTCGATCATCGAGCTGCGGCCTAAGGCATCCTGGTGCCAAGAGCACATATGGACACCTTGATGTCTGAACATGGTGTTCATTATGGACAATCCGTGGCTGGCACAGAAGTCCAATAACAAAACACCACTCGAATTCAGATCAGGGGGACGTTCCTCCCAACCACTCCTCTCCAGGTCTCACTGCCATTGCCCACGTGAGCATTAAAGTCCCCCAGCAGAACGAGGGAGTCACCGCAAGGAGCACTCTCCAGCACCCCCTCCAAGGTCTCCAAAAAGGGTGGGTAGTCTGAACTGTAGTTTGGTGCATAAGTACAGACCACAGTCAGAGCCTGTCCCCCCACACGTAGGTGGAGGGAGGCTACCCTCTCATTCACTGGGGTAAGCCCAAACGTACAGGCACCAAGATGGGGGGCAACTAGTATGCCCACCCCTGCTCGGCGCCTCTCAGTGGGAGCAACTCCAGAGTGGTAGAAAGTCCAACCCCTCTCAAGGAAACTGGTTCCAGAGCCAGAGCCAGGACCTTGCGTTGAGGTGAGTCCAACTATATCTAGTCAGAATCTCTCAACTTCACACACCAAATCAGGCTCCTTCCCCACCAGAGAGGCAACATTCCATGTGCCAAGAGCCAGCTTCTGTAGCCGAGGATCAGAGCGCCAAGGACCCCGCCCTCGACTACCATCCGTCACACGCTGCACCTGACCCTTTGGCCCCTCCCACGAGTGGTGAGCCCATGGGAAGGGGAACCCACGTTTCCTGTTCAGGCTGTGCCCGGCCGGGCTCCATGGGTGAAAGCCCGGCCACCAGGCACTTGCCAACGTGCCTCACCTCCAGGCCTGGCTCCAGAGGGGAGCC
The DNA here is from genome assembly GCF_043380555.1 of Nothobranchius furzeri. Lineage (NCBI taxonomy): Eukaryota > Metazoa > Chordata > Actinopteri > Cyprinodontiformes > Nothobranchiidae > Nothobranchius > Nothobranchius furzeri. The sequence continues at coordinate 35,688,926 of NC_091757.1, read as the reverse complement.
CCGGTGACCCACGTCCAGGCGAGGGAACACAGTTTCCATTTATATTATTCATCATAAGAGGTCTTCAGGCTGCTCTTTGTCTGACCCCTAACCTAAAACCTGTTTGCCATGGGTGACCCTACCAGAGGCATAAAGCCTCAGACAACTTACACCAAATTTCCACTATCTCCGCTCCGCTCCGGCACGAACTCCGCAGCAAAAACAGTCCCGTTGTAGTCAATCAGAGCTGTTCCACTGCTGAGGCCATGCGGCGCAGTGCGCCGCCCGCCGTTCCGCCATCCGGCAAAAATAGGATTGATTCTATTTTTGCCGGACACCGGAGCAACTCCGCAGTCAATGGACCGAAACCACAACCGCCCAACAGGAAAGGGAGCAAGCACAACTTCCGTTATTTCACAATGAATCGATAAACAAAAAGTGTTTTTTGTTTCATATGCACAGGTTTAACAACTTTTAACAACTAACAATGGCGGTTGAACTTGAAATGCACAAAAATAAGCCATAAATACAGTTTCCACTATCAAAGTAGTCACACTTTGTTGATCCAAACACTGCTGAACTCTCAACACAAATGATAGGCAGATTAAACAGTTAATTTCGATGCTTCTCCCACACAACGGGTGTTTGGATCTAACTTCCGCGTTTATTGCTCGGACTGTATCGCAAGATCTCGAAAATACCACGCATGCCTTTTTGCGCACCTCAGGTCTCCGCACCGGAGTGGAGCCGTTGTACAGCGGGTACAGTATAATTTGAGTTCGGAAGCGAGCGGCAGCGGAGGGTGGGGGCGGAGCGGAGATAGTGGAATTTTGGGGTTAGGTCCTAGGATCATTGGGACACTCAAACCCCTCCACCACGGTAAGGTGGCAGCCCACGGAGAGGCTATACCCATTGGTTACATATGATGTTACTGCAAATACAGTATTTACAGTAATGTACTGGTTGCTATAATTACTTAAAAATACATTGTACAATTTAAAAAATTACTGTGAATTTCTACAGTATCATGTTGCTTGCTGTGATTTCCCGAAGTACTCGGTATCACTCTGAAATTCCCTTTGGTTGTAGTTTTACACAGTACGCAATGAGTTACTGTGACATTTTACAGCTTGTTGAGGTTTCTATAGTGCACAATATGTAACTGAATTTCAACAGTATACTGTAATGGTTACTGTATAATGGTTTTAAAGTTCTTTGCATGTTATTACAATAATAAATAATATGTTGCTTTAAATTCCAATATATTATTGTGAATTTCTACAGTACTGTAATAGGTACTGCAATTCCCTATGGTACACATGTTACTGTGAATTTATATTATTATTGTGAATTTCTGCAGTAATGTTATGCTTGCTGGGTTTTTATCCAGTACACAATAAGTGATTGTGAAATTTTTCACCACTGTAAATTATTGTTCTTTTTTACAGTAGTGATTATATTACTGTGACTTACTACAGTAGACCTTGATTTGCTGTGAATTTATACAGTATTGTATTTATTACCGTGATTCATTCAATTATTTCACATCACTGTAAAGTCTTGTTTTGTTTTTTTACAGTAGTGATTATATTATTGTGACTTACTACAGTAGAACTTGGTATGCTGTGAATTTATAAAGTATTGCATGTATTACCATAATTTATGCAGTAATTTCACACTACTGTAAATTTTTGCATTTTTTTTTCTTACAGTAGTATTTATATTACTGTGAATTACTACAGTAGAACTTGGTCTGCTGTGAATTACTGCAGTATTGTATTCATTACCATAATTTATACAATTATTTCACACCACTGTAATTTCTTTCTCTGAGTTTTACAGTAGTGATTATATTACTGTGACTTACTACAGTAGACCTTGATCTGCTGTGAACTTATAAAATATTGCATGTATTACCATAATTTATGCAGTAATTTCATAGTACTGTAAATTTTTGCTTTGTTTCTTACAGTAGTGATTATATTACTGTGACTTATTACAGTAGAATTTGGTCTGCTGTGAAGTTTTACAGTATTGCATTTATTATTGTGATGTATACAGTATTGCACCAGTTACTGTTAATTACACAGTATATTACTTTAAATACATTCACAGTGAGTTACTTTACAGAAACACAGTATATTACTGTGTAATTCACAATCATTTGTTACAGTGTAAGGAAAGAATCAGAAGTGTGTGTGTATGGGAAGAACAGTGTGTGTGTATGTGTGTGTGTGTGTGTGTGAGAGAGAGAGAGAGAGAGAGAGAGAGAGAGAGCTTTCAGGACATTTGTTAATAGGACTAATTTAATGAAATATAAATGAATTGAATGAAGAGACAGAAGGATGTGAGGAAGCATGCATCCACAGAAGATCAGTGGTTAGTTCTTCCAGATGTTTGGAGCAATCTACCAGCCCAATTTCTTCAAAAAATGTGTGTAAGTGTAGCTAGAAGACGAAGGGGATCCCAGTATCGGTCTGATTAGGTTTCTCTTTTGTTCATTTACTTTCTTTTGTTAAGTGATGAAAATATGATTAACCTTCCATCTTTGAAAGCATTATTTGTATACAACATTCTTTCCACACCTGCCTAAAACCGTTGCACAGTATGTACATATACTAATGTGTGTGTGTGTGTGTGTGTGTGTGTGTGTGTGTGTGTGTGTGTGTGTGTGTGTGTGTGTGTGTGTGTGTGTGTGTGTGTGTGTGTGTGTGTGTGTGTGTGTGTCCCAGGGAGCAAACTATATGGAATAAGTTGTGAAATCATCGTAAAGCAAGGACAAATGCTGAAATTTAGAAAATGTATAATAAATTGACAATAAATACATAGAGCAGTATTTTTTTTCAGTAAGGGAAGTGCTCTAATTTGGAAGGATTATTGGTGGATAATGGTTATGTTCTGAGCTACATTGCTTTTGCCTTTTAACGGGCAGCAGTGTTGGGCTCATTAGTGAGTGAAGGACAGCACGTCTGTTTTTATTGACATCCTGACTGTGTAAAGCAGTAGGGGAGACGGCACTAGCGGCCATCACTCAGCTCTAGGTGTTCATTTTAACTCAAAGTCTGTGTTTTATAGAAGAAAGGAAACAGCCCTCTGTCTGCCTCACACTTGGGTGTATGTTTCAAGGAATGTGTGAAATCTTAATGAATGACTCGCCTCTAGGTTTGAGTACAGTCCTGCAGATTTTTCTTAGAAACCAAATGTTTTATTTTTCCTTTTTAAGACTTTCACTTCAGGTATTTGCACTCACTGCAACTTCTGTTTATGTGTCTGCTAAGTCTATAGAGTTGTTTATTTGTTGTGTCTGCAGCTGACACAGCACACACTGTTTTAATCAAAAACACATGCTCCAAAGTGAAATAAATGAGATATGTCTTTTAGGGCATACCTAATTAATAAGCAATGAATCCATGATAAGATGGATTTTTAAATATTTAACATGGAAGTAATTTAAGTCTCTGTGGTTGACTGGAACTGAACTGAACTTAAGTGTGATAATGAACAAAAAAATAAAGCTTATTAACATGTATTGGGACATTTGTAAAAATGTTTACAAGTGGTTTTTTTTAAATGATGACCCAAATGTATTAACAAAGACAGTGTGTGTGTGTGTGTGTGTGTGTGTGTGTGTGTGTGTGTGTGTGTGTGTGTGTGTGTGTGTGTGTGTGTGTGTGTGTTTCATTCCCTTTAGGCAAGGCAAGGCAGCTTTTATTTGTATAGCACGTGTAAAGATGTTCAAGTTTTTTTTAAATACAATTTTCCCTTTTATTGTTTTATTTTAATGCAATTTCTCAGAATTTCAGCATGCTTGAAGAGCCTGTGACAATATTTTTATAGATAATGCTGAGGAATAATCTCATTTCAGGAGAATAAAAATGCAAAACAATCAGGTTAAAAACATCAAAAAAGAATCAAGTTTAGCTTTAGAATGAAATAAGCTCATGCAAGGATCTCTGTATTTGGATTTTTCTTCTGCTCATTAATTATTACTACTAGTTTACATTAAGACCAACAGATTTAGAGCTGCTGGTGCCAGAGGTGGACATCAGCATAAAAACCTGAACCCTGCTCCACCTACTGGCAGGCTGAGAAATTACCAGAAAGAGAAAGAAAGAAAGAAAGAAAGAAAGAAAGAAAGAAAGAAAGAAAGAAAGAAAGAAAGAAAGAAAGAAAGAAAGAAAGAAAGAAAGAAAGAAAGAAAATGTAAATGTGGTCCAAATAATTACTTTCTGTAAGAAATAAAAAATAATTTGTTTTATTTCAACTCCAGTACACAGGTCCAAAACTGAAGTACATTCAAAGTAGCACCTTTGACAAGTAATCTACAGAAAGTGTTATAAAAGTACAAAAACACAACAGATTGACTGTGAGCCCTTCAGCTACACAGCCATAAGTCACTGTACCACACCACCATGTGATAAAAGCTTGGTAATCAGTGATGTGTTCAAATGACTTAAATAAATAACAGGAGAAATATTGTACATTTAAAAGCTGTGGAAACATCTGACTTGTACTGCATTTCCAAGTGCCGGGTCTGAAGAGTTTTACATAAAAATATTCCAAATTAGATATTCAACACTTGAATAAACTCACAAAAATGGCTGATTGCTAAACATTCAGAAAAATACATCAAAGTCCTTGATTTACACTAAATATTTTATTGTCTGGTTTCCAAAACAGACTCCCATGTTGCTCTTATATTTTCAAAAGCAGGCAAATGGTAAGTTTGTATTTTGAGAGGTCTTCAACACTGGATCATTTGAAATCAACTGGTTGAGACATTCAAACATTTTTTTTACTGGACTGTTTTCATTTTAGTCACAATGGACAGAGTTATATTTCTTTGTGTAGTCTCAGTAGGGGAACGCTGAGACAGATACGTAGATGATGAAGATGCTCTGGTATGTGATTCGACCCTGTAGTGAGATAGTTGTGGCCTGCACCTTCAGCCGTATGAGTCCTGGTCTATCCAGAACCCTCAGAGTAAAGATGATTCCCCTGCCAGCCTCATCTCTGATGCCGAACACCTGGCCCATTGTACCCGTCTCTGATTCTTGCTCAAGTATTGTAAAGGAGGTGCGCTCCTGCAGGATGCCGGACTCTGAGAATGCTGATAGTCGTACCACGTTGTGATTGGCTGGTATGCCGGAAGGAAGTGTGAGGAGTTTGTACTGCAGAATCAGACTGGAGCCTTCTGTAGCGCAGTCCCGAGAGCAGGGCCTATAGCAAGTTCTTAGAGAGTTAAAAGGAAAGAGAAAGCATGTCATAAATATTATATATTAACAGTATGCTGACAGCCTTATTAATGATGTGACATACCCAGGACTTGCGCCTGTTTGATAGGATGCAGGGCAGGGTGTGTCCAGACACTGGTACCCCCCTCTGGTGTTAAAACACATCTGATTGTGTCCACACTGAATGCCCTGTTCAACACACTCATCAATATCTATTTGTAAAAAAAAAAAGAAGAAAATAAGTTGTTATACTTTGACTGAATGTTGAATTGCACAGGCTTGCTTCCACTTCAGAAGCACTTTCAAGAACCAGGGGTTTTTCTTTTCCCCCTGTCTGTTTTCACTGCAGGAACCAGGCCCAAAACATGTCACCAGGGCAGACATTTACGTCAGAAAGTGCTCTGGTAAGGAGGTAGTGCTTTTGATATTACCTAGAACTTCCAAGGTCATGAGAAATGCAATCAACATGTCTGGCTGGCTGAGCATTTCCAGCATTCCATTGACCATCAAATTAAAACTGAGACAACAGCTTGCTTTTTAACCAATAGCAACTAATTTGCCTAATCAAACCTGTAGTTCAGGCCTCAGTGGAAATGCAACAAGGGCTGAAAAAAGGGCAGTGGTTCACAATCCTGGTCCTGGAGGACGGGTATCCAACACATTTTAGTTGTTTCTCTGCTCCAACACACTTGATTTGGTGGTTGAATCACCTGTGCAGCAGCTCATCTGGCTTTGCAGAAGTATGTTAATTGCCTGCTGATTGAAACTGGGTGTGTTGAAAAAGGGTTAAAACTAAAATGTGGGATAGTTTAGGAGCATGCACAGTGAGTAGACGTGTCTTCCACAGCTCCCGCTGAATACTACTAAAATTACTTATTTTGGACCACCTAACCGGTCAGAGATTGGTGGGTTAATTAGTAAGGGACTTTACCAGCTCATGAGTAGATGAATGTCTCCCAAACGACAGTCTGTGAAAGCTGCAATGCGAAGCGACTCCAATAACTCCTCGGCTAGCATAGAAACGGAAGCTAATGCTAACGGTATGGAGACGCTAGCAGAGGCCGTTGCTGCGGTGCAGGCCTCCATCGATTCGTTCCATGAGGAAAACAGGGTGGCTATCGCTTCTCTTCATTCAATTCTGAGTGTGTATGGTCAATGAATTACCGACGTGGAGGAAGGACTGAGGCTAAATACTATGGAGGTTTCCCAAACATCACAAGCCAAGCAGAACGAGGCTCTGAGAGAGAAGGTGATGTATTTGGAAAATTACACGAGACGGCAAAATATTCGCATCTTGGGAATTCCAGAGAACGCGGAAGGGCCGCGACCGACAGAATTCATCGCCAAACTACTTATTGATGTGTTTGATGAAGACAACTTTGAGAGGCCACTGTCGATAGAGCCCACAGGAGCCTGGTCTCTAAACCAGCAGATGGCGACAACAGACCATGGCCCTTTATGGTCAAACTCCACCACTTTCAAACCAAAGAGCTGATCCTGCGCCTCGCCAGACAGAAGGGCCCACTCTTATTCAACGGATCAAGATTTCACATTTTTCCTGACTACAGCCCAGATGTCAACAAACCACGCTCTGCCTTCTCCGAGTCCAAAGAGAAGCTCCACTCGGCAAATATCAAGTTCGGCCTTTATTACCCTTCCACTCTGCAGTTTACACACAAAGGGAAGCGCATGAGGTTTACCGATCCCGCGGAGGCGCTGACCTACATAAGCAATAATGTCTATGCTGCGGACGGAGGCCCCACCTCACACACTACTGAGGGTGGCGACTGAGGTAATGTTAATGAGGTGATCAATGACTCGGACAATTATTAGAAGGAGAGGGGGAGGGAAAGGAAGGGAGGAGAGAAAGAGAAGAGGGGGAAAAACGAGTTGTATTGTCGGTTCTGATCAGTATTATAGTAGTGTTTAGTATTTTCTGACATTCTCTGTAGCACTTTATTTGCTATTATTACTGCTACTAATCTTGTTTTTTTCTTTCTTTTTTCTCTTCTTGATATTTTTTCTACTTTTTTACACTCTTTAAAAGTGAAAGAATATCACAACTTGTTTGAAGATCTGTTAGAGGGGTTCATTAACGGTTCATATACATAACTCTGCAGGTAGTATGCAAATGCAGGTTTGCAGTAGTTCAAATTTTTTTGGGGGGGATAGCCTTTTAGAGGCCTGTTTAAGTGTTTTATGTTGTAACTATGTGGCTCTTGTTCTAGATTATTTTTGTGCACCAACAGTATTCTGTTTTTTAATATAATTTTAATAGGGGAGTAACAGATATACTGGAGCCGACTGGCTCTAATGGCTCAGAGTAATTCTAATCTTATTCCAAGTAAAGATTACTTGAAAATTATAAGTTGGAATGTGAAGGGTTTAAATCAGGCTATCAAGAGTAAAAGGGTTTTTTCTCATTTTCAACATCTTAGGGTTGGTATTGCTTTTCTACAGGAAACCCACCTTCAAAAGCGAGACCAGACTAAAATTCACAGAGAATGGGTGGGGCAACTGTTTCATTCGCAATTTAACAGCAAAGGTAAGGGAATAGCAATACTCATTCACAAAAATATTCCTTTTGTTGTATCAGATACCATCCTGGATCCAAATGGTAGATATGTAATTGTTGTGGGACAGCTGTTTCAACTTAGCTTAGTATTGGTCAATATCTATGGTCCAAATTTTGACTATGAGAATATTTTTAAGAAACTGTTCAGCTGTATCCCCAGTCTGTATAGTCATCATTTGATTATGGCTAGAGATTACAACTTGGTGATAAATAGACCCTTGGAGATTTAAAAATCCTATCAAAAGAGAATATTCATATTACTCTAATGTGCACAAGTCATTTTCCAGAATAGATTTTTTCTTGGTTGATCCCTATTTGCTTAGTGACATTATAGAATGCGAATACGACACAGTTATTATTTTGGACCATGCCCCGGTTAGTATTAAGATGACTCCTCCCACTCAGAAGACTAAATGGACCTGGCAGCTTGACACACTCTTGTTGCCAGATTCAGACTTTGTAAAGTTTATTCATATCTCAGGGGGCAGATTATTTCCCGCTCTGCTTATATTAGGAAAATGAATTACAAAAATATTGAGGAATTACCCTTTGAAGTCAAGGCCCTGGATGGACTTATGTCTGGGTCTCCAACCCCCTGATTTGATTAAGAAGAGAGTGAGCTTACAAACTGAAATCGATCTTTTAACCACCACCCAAGTGGAGAGACTTATCTTGAAATCCCGATGTAGATTCTATGAAGATGGAGATAAACCTTCCATAATTATTAGCCAGTCAGCTCCGCCAGAAAGTGGCATCCCGTGTTATTTAGCAAATTACTATCCCTGATAGCTCTCTAACAGAACAACATCAGACTATCAATAATCGCTTCAAGTAATTCTACTCTGAATTATACTCCTCACATTCAACATCTGCCCATGATAAATGTGTATTATAAATATTCTTCCACCTACACTCCGGCAGGCATCTATTACACTGCTATTAGAGAAAAATAAGAATCTTCGGGATTGCTTATCTTATAGACCGATAAGCTTAACAAATTCTGACGGCAACGTGTTCTCAAAGGCCATTGCACTTAGACTTGAGACAGTTCTTCCTAATATCGTTTCAGGGGATCAGATGTAGTTCGTCCTGGGTCGACATTCGTATTTTAATCTTAGACGATTGTTCAATATCATCTACACTGATTCTGGCAGTTCATCCCCAGAAGCAGGAATACCAATTGATGCCGAAAAGGTGTTTGATTGTATCGAGTGGGCTTATCTTTTCCATACATTTGGCAGGTTTGGTTTTGGTCCTAACTTTACTCAGCTTGTCAAGTTCGTCTACACGAGTCCAACTGCTTCTGTTAATACTAATGGGTTGTCATCTGATTTCTTCCCTCTTTTAAGTGGGACTAAACAGGGAGACCCAATAAGCCCCTTGCTTTTCATCTTGGCTATAGAGCCACTCACTATAGCTTTAAAAAGTAATAACACTATACAAGGCATCTCACGTGGTGGCCTAACCCACACTGTCCCGCTCTACGCAGATGATTTGTTATTATATGTCACCAATCCCATTACCTCTGCCCCGGAAGTCCTTAGAACATTGCAGAAATTTGGAAGCATATCCGGATATAAATTAAATCTTACTAAGAGCGAATACTTCCCAATAAGCAGCAATGCTAGAGAGTACCCCAATCTTCTATTTAGGTTGTCAACAGAGTCCTTCACTTATTTAGGGGGTAAGGTTACAAAATCCTACTCTAGTTTGTTTAAAAGTAATCTTATTCCTTTGTTAGATCAGTGCAAACAAGATATTAAAAGATGGGCAAGTTTGCAATTATCTCTTATTGGGAGAACAAATTCTGTTAAGATAACTATTGTACCAAAATTCTTATATTTATTTCAAGCATTGCCTGTGTATATACCAGAACCTTTCTTCAAAACATTTAATCAAATTATTTCTTCCTTATTATGGAATAATAAAGCAGCTCATATTGGGAAAGAATTCATGGAAAGACCGAAAAATGTAGGTGGACTCTCACTCCCAAATTTGCACGCATACTATTGGGCAGCAAATTTCAACGCCATCACTTCATGGCTAAAAGATCGGACTGATAGGATTCCTGCATGGCTACAGATTGAGAGGGTTACAAGCAGCCCACATTCACTCCCTGCCTTGCTCTGCGCACCCCTACCATCACTAATTAATAATATTAAAGATAATATACTTGTAACTCAATCACTGTGCATTGTAAATCAGTTCAAGCGACTTCTTGGTTGTCAAAGAATTTCTACTCACTCGCCAATAATGCATAATCACCTCTTTCAACCGTCCTGTTTAATGGACAGTGGCTTTAAAGTTTGGCATGACAACATTGTAGTATTGAAGATTTATATATAAATGACACCTTTGCAAGCTTCGAACAACTATCCAGGAAATTTGGTTTAACCAACAATCACTTCCTGCGGTATTTGCAAATTAGAGATTTTACTCGTAAAAAGCTTGCTAATTTTCCAATACTTCCCTCTCCTTCTTGTTTGGATTCTATCTTAAAGGTTAATACAATGAAAAAAGTAGAATATCATTCATCTACTCCCATATCATGGCTGCTTATCTCTCATAATCGGGAACAGTGGGAAAACAATTTGGAAGTCCAGCTATTGGATAAGGAATGGGATACAGCTCTCTCCAGAATTCATTCCTCCTCCATATGTTCCAGGCTTGGTCTGATACAATTTAAAGTATTGCACAGGTTACATTTCTCAAAAGCAAAATTAGCGAAAATATTTCCAAATATAGGTCCGCTATGTTATAGGTGTAAACAAACGCCTGCTACTTCTTATCATATGTTTTGGTCCTGCTGTACACTTATTCCTTTCTGGTCATCTTTTTTTTTAAGTAATCTCCAACGCCTACAGTTATAAAATCTCACCCTCTCCCTTGGTGGCAGTTTTTGGTTGTTTTCCTGGTAATGGAACTGCTCCCCCTGCTCGTCTGCAGAGGGTTATCGCCTTCACCTCTCAACTAGCCAGGCGCTTGATTCTCTTTAAATGGAAGGCTTCTACTCCTCTATCACATCATCACTGGATACAGGATGTTATGCAGAACATTTAGCTAGAAAAAATCAGATGTACCCTTAATGTTTCCATCAGCAAGTTCCACGAAACTTGGGACCCTCTAATAACTTTGGTGAACAACTTACCTGGCCTGGAATTGGAATCTTGAAAGACTGCATATCTGCCCTACCTGAATTATCCTGTAAAAACTAACATCGGGTGCACTTTTTTATTTTTTATTTTTCAGTTTGTGGAGGTCCTGTGTGAGTCTATCAGAGGTATGTCAAGTAATCATCTGTTTAGTTGGGGTTTTTTTTCTTCTTCTGCTTTTGTATTTTTCATGTCTGTCTGTACAGTCATTATATGTAGGGATTGCTTTTTCTTCATGGCTATTTGTATGAAAAGTGGTATGTCTGATAATTGAACAATTATAAATAAAGTGTTAAAAAACAGTAAAAGACTTTGTTGGGCCTTAAAAAAATAAAAATAAAATAAAATGTGGTGCATACAAATTGAGTATAACTGGTCTAGGGTCAGGAAGGTTCTGGGTTGAGGTGGACTCTCACCTTTACAGCTTCTGCCATTGGGTAGAAGCTTGTATCCTGAAGGGCACAGACACTTAAAGCTGCCATGTGTGTTTGTGCATTCATGTTGGCACGGCTTCCTCAGTAAACACTCATCTACATCTGTACACAAAAGTTAACCATCATTATAAAAAGCTGAGCTGAGTTAATTTGTTAAGGAACTTTAATTCAAACTTACCAACGCACGTGCCGTCTCTGTTGGTATAGCCCACAGGACAGCTCTGTCTGGTGATGCGAGACACTCCGTTAGAACGGGACAGGATTGGCCTGCCAAGGGATGAAACCAGCTGTGGACGGAATCTTGTTCTGACTCTAGTACCATTGGTGAAGGTCTGTCCTCTCTCTAGTCCTGCACAGGAGCGGCCATCCCCAAGCAGCACAGTCCCCGGAGGGCACAGGCACCTGAAGCTGCCGGGCACGTTACGACACTGGTGCGCACAGGGGTTAGGTGTTTGCAGACATTCATCAATGTCTGCAAGGATGAAGAAAACTCAGGTTAAACCTTATGTTGGCTAAAGGTGCGGTTAGGTGTTTTATCAAATATATAATATATAAATGTATAATTTAAGTGATGTCACACCCAGACATGGCAACCCAACCCCCTGGGTTCTGTATCCTCTGGGACAAACACAACCATATCCTCCAACTGTGTTCTGACAGGTCTGAGTGTAGCGACACATGTGGCTTCCATCATGGCACTCATCAATGTCTGGAAAACAAACCATACCATTACATTTTGCATTCAAAGTAGTAGCTAAACACTGTTTTATTGAATGATATGATTTTAATAGCCCATGCTGTAGTTCAATTAGAATTAAATGGACTAAATATGATTGCTTTTATAAGTACAGTAATTGGTGTGATGCTGAAAAAAGAGTTTTGCCATGAACATTCAGTTATAAAGAAGAATTATTACAGATGCGTATGAAATAAATGTTGTGAAATTATCATTGTATTTTATGTCTTATGAGTGTTTATTGTTTTTATTTGGATCCTTGACAATTACTCTTCCTGGAGTCCTTTTCCAAATCAATTCATAAAAATACTAAAGCACATTACAGATTTTAACCATAACCCAATAAAAATCCAATCATTTCATTACACCATCTACTACTAAAGCACCAAAAGATCATACAATCATATAAATTTAGTTTAATATACAATAAAATCAAATACCTCCAGACTTTTGTCACATGATAATGTGAACAAACCAGTTTGTTTGACTTGTTAGAACATGCCCATCCCCTAAGGCAAACAAACATCTTTGCAAAATCAAACCTAAAAGCTCTAACACTGTGTCTGTGCAAGTATTATGGTGGTTCTACATTTGTTATGTTCTGATGCTAAATTTAACACAGTCTAAATAATGAAAGTGGATCAGAGTGCAGCATGGTCAACACTAACCCACACAGTCTCCATTTTCTGCTGTGGTCATCCCAGGAGGGCAGCTGTCAAAACACTGGTATCCTCCGTCTGTGTTGCGGCATTGCTGGTGAGCTGGGCAGACGCTCCTCATGCACTCATTGATGTCTGTGAACGTTCAAACATTATATCTGGGTTTTTACTTATTTCTGCACATAATCACGTGTGTGGCATTCTAATTTGAGTTCTGTTTTAATTAGTCTAAATAGTTAATTTTCTGTGACTAACATTAAACTTTAAAATCTCAGAGAGCTTACTGACCGATGCAGCGATGCCCTGACAGCTGATATCCAGGATGGCAGACACAGCGGTAAGAACCAAGAGTATTGAGACACTGGTGATGGCACGGAGAGACGGTGGACTCCTTACACTCATCTACATCTAAAGCACAAACTTGACATGTTAAATATTGTCTTTTAAAGTAAACTAGTGATTAGTAGAGGCGTACCTTCACAAATGGTTCCTGTGGTGCTGGACTTGAATCCTGGAGCACACTTGGCCTGGCAGTGGTATGTACCCACTGTGTTTATACACTTCTGGTTGAAGAGACACATCTGGGAGCCTTGGGAACACTCGTCAATATCTGAATGATGTTCATAAAGTGATGCAAGGGCATGAGGGTCAAGGACGGCATCATAAGAGTCAAAGTCACTGTATGCAAATGACCTTTCACCCTTTATGAAAGTTATTCTGTGGTAGATGTACAGGTGAGACTGGAAAATTCTGAATATTGTGCACAAGTTAATTTATAATTTAACTTAAGAGATTAAACTAATTTATGAGATGGACTCACTGCATGTAAAGCCAGATATGTTAAGTATCTTTGTTATAATTGTGATGATTATGGCTTACAGCTTATGAAAATCTCACATTCAAAATCTCAGACAATTAGAATATTGCGAAAAGGTTCAATATTCTAGACTCAAAGTGTCACACTCTAATTAGCTGATGGACCAAAACACCTGCAAAGGGTTCCTGAGCCTTTAGACGGGCACACACATGCATGATACACAAACAAACATTATTGCCCACCTTTCGTCAGTAGGCAATAATAATAGTATTTTGTGATCTATAATAATCACCAAACCTGCAGTAGGTTACATGTTCAGCTTACCATGGCATGTGTTGGTCTCTGCAGAAATGGTGAACCCAGAAGGGCAAGAGCAGGAAAATCCTCCCATAATGTTGTTACATGAATGAGAGCAGGGGGACTGCAGTGCACACTCATCTTCATCTAATAGAAAAACATTTTGTTAAAGCAATAAAACTGTGGCATACAGACCATTATTCAAATAAATGCTGCCAAAAGACTAATAAGGCATGCATGAGGAAAAGTAGCTCACCAGCACAGTAGGAGGTTGTGTCAAGAACGAAGCCTTTTGGGCATGTGTCTTCATAACCATCTGCAAACATAATCCATGCACTGTTGGCTGCTGCACAATTTAAATACAGTAATGCCTGTGACAATAAAGATATAAGTCATTGTGGTTTTATTGAATGTTTCCCAGACCTGGTATGAGAAGGTTTGTGGTGATATGGAAGTCTAAAGTAAGAGTAAACATATTGTAGATGCTGTTCATCCTGGAGACTTTTAGCAGCTGTAGCAGTGGGCCCTGGCGCTTCTCCTGACCCTCATAAACGACAGTGTGATTACAACGCAGCACCAGGGGCCTTCCTCCCCTCTGATGAGCCTGCGAAGACCACGAGTACAGCTGCCCTCGGCCGGTCTGCACATATGACTCATCAAACTCCTGTGAGACGAAGGCAAGACGAAGACCAGTAAAAAAATAAATAAAAAGTGTGACATTGTTGTAATTCTCCTGAGCAATGTTTATATATATGTGTGTGTGTGTGTGTGTGTGTGTGTGTGTGTGTGTGTGTGTGTGTGTGTGTGTGTGTGTGTGTGTGTGTGTGTGTGTGTGTGTGTGTGTGTGTGTGTGTGTGTGTGTGTGTGTGTGTGTGTGTTATAGCTTGAGCTGTAATTATTGTGTTCTCTGCAGCAAACACACCTGGAGGCTCAGATGAGATGATGCTAGTGATGCAGGAATAAATCCGTTAATTACGATGTCAATTAGCAGAACTCCCTCAGAATCCAGGCCTCTGGCAATGTGGGTCAAACGGAGGATTTCACCTGTGAGAAACATAAGACAATGTTTTAAGTGTAAATCTGTGCATGGCTTAGGCTGGAAGTGCTGCCCTCTGCTGGTTGCTTTTACATTAGTAGATAGGTTCTGTTAATGTGTCAACTTCTGATTTCATTACAATCACAGCTTTTCTATAAGAACTGGACATAAATGTGTTACATAAAGAAAACATGAAATAAGCCCAACATTTCGTTTACATGGCAGGGAGTTTAATGAATTGCCAAGATCCTCAAGTGGCGTCATAAAAAGATGCCTAAAATACACTGAGCTTTTAGGCTAAAAACCTGATTAAGAATAAACGCTCACCAGTTTCAAACTCCAGCTGAGACTCCTGTCTGAACTGGCCTTGTGTGAAGGAGTAGCCGTTTCTGGTGGCGTCGCTCTGGAGCACAGTGGTCCAGTAGATGGGAGTGAACACAGACACCAGAACCCGCAACAAGGGACCTACAACAAGACACCAGTCCAATTAAACCTTTCAGACTGAATAAAAGGACAACATTCGACTTCTCAACTGTCAATAAAACAGTTGTGTTTTCTAAAGCTGTAATAAGTATCACTTAATTAACAAGTGTAAAATGATGATTGGTTGCAGATCCCCCACTCCTAAATGTACAGATAGAAAACATACAGATATGTATCAGCTTGTGTTT
Source organism: Nothobranchius furzeri (assembly GCF_043380555.1). Taxonomy (NCBI): domain Eukaryota; kingdom Metazoa; phylum Chordata; class Actinopteri; order Cyprinodontiformes; family Nothobranchiidae; genus Nothobranchius; species Nothobranchius furzeri. Next base: position 35,673,336 of record NC_091757.1, on the reverse strand, counting down.
TCTGCATGCTGACTCACCCACAGTCGGGGGGATGTTATCCAGGTGAGCCTGCAGAGTGCTGCTACCCTTGTCCATGTCATCTGTGATGTTGGCCTCCAGCAAGGAAACACCAAACTCTCTGTCATTCACCATTCCTATCAGGCTGCCTCTGGTCTTACGAGGAACCTCGCCTAAATCCAACAACACACACAGAATCATATTTATGCCCTTCACATAATAGTTAAGCTTAAAATCTAGGACGTCTGTTAGTCTTACCTGGACAGAGCCCAGTCTGACATTTCCTTGAGTCAGTGCTCGGACCACTGCAGGAGCGCCCGCCGTTTGCTGGTTCTGGGTTGTTACACAATCTGATTCGTTCTTGGACACCTTGTCCACAAGTGCTACTACATGGACCCCAGTCCTCCCAGTTAGAGTAGCCTCCATTAACTAAGGCAGAGAGGAAGAGCCTTAGTGTAACTTTATACTTTTGTTTGTGGATTTGGTTGCTTTACACAGTGGCTTCTAAACCAACATAAAATGAAGAAAAAGAACATTAAGATTTGAGAAATAGTCTATATAATTTTGAGTGCAGGACTCACTCTGAACCTTAAGAGTAATGGTCCTCTCAGCTGTCCCAGCCTCACTCTCAGCCACACACTGATATTCTCCTTCATCTGAAGTCTGTACATCAAACAGGAACACGAAATAACTTTGATTAATACTCAAATAAATCATACAGGACCAACATCTATTTTAAGTTTCTTTTTTTTTTTTTTTTTTTTTACAGAGAAAGGAAACATTTAAGAAAAAAGTTGGCATATTCAGAGGGACGACTGATTTGATTCTGCTGAACTGTCATAATAGACGTGATTTGGCCAGGGAGGGTAAATGTAACATCTGAGTGCTCTGTGGGAAGGACAATCATACATCTGTGAGAAAGTCTCAGCTGCAGGCTGTGCAATTACAGCAGCAGCTACAGAGCATAACGAGGTTACAGGCGAGGGAAGGAGTGGCAGAGTCTGGGAACGTGCAGCTCTCTTCCTCCCTTTCCTCGTTTGCTAATGCTGTTAGTGTCTGTGGCTGAACTGAATCTGATTTGGTTGGGGAAAGGACACTCTGCAGTCACACTCTGTTCCTCTATCTAAGGGGACAGCAACCAACGCATAAACACAATGAAAGCTGCTCTATTCTTCTCCATGACCCAAAGCATTTATTGCATTTTATTTACAACATGTGACATTCAGAGTTTTACATAGTTGTTGTGTTTCCATTCTCAGCTTAATCAGCTGATTGACCTATACTTGTTGTCAATGGGCTAGGCTTTGAATCCGGAGAAGGCATATCCTTCTATACATGTGTTCTCTCCTCAGCAGAACCCCAGTGTACCTAGTAAAATATATACTTTTCCTTTAAATTATTTTTTTTATTTTAAACTTTAAAGAGGGACTGCAAACCTTCAGAAAACGTAACTTCACCCCTAGTCAAGATTTGAAAAATGCTATGAAAGTGGGCGTTGCCAGGAGGCACAGAATGGCATGGCCAAGTGTGGGGAATTTCCATCCTGGGATGGGGGGGGGGGGAGGAAACTGTACTGATGGCGTAAAGTTGTACCAGCCCCAGTCAATCACAAATTTAAAATGCAGTAGACACAGTTCAACACACAGGGGGCAGCACTAAGGCGTTTTTTGATCTAGATTCTAGATTTAATCAAGTTTACACACGTCAATAAATGCACAGAAACAGAAAGATTGCATTTGTAAAGACCCAATTATACAGTTTTTAAGCAAAAAAGTTTGAAGGCCATTGAGATGTTTTGGTGTTTCAGTCAACTATGACATAATTAGTGGGGGCTTGTCCAGGATACACAATGTAACACAAGGGTTGTAAGTTCACACTTAAACTATATTTTTCAGTTTAACTTTTTTCACAAAGAGCTTTTTAAGAGAGAGAAAAAACATACTTACGGTAATGCTGTAAATAACCAAGGATCCATTGTGGAGTGTTTGCATTCGGAGAAGGCGAATTAAGGGCTTTCCGTTTCGTAACCAGCGGAGAACGGGGCTGGGGTCACCCTGGACTGGACAGTCAAGCATCGCAGAGCCACCTTGGATGACTGTCTGAGACATGTGGGCTTCGCCCTTCAACACCGGAGGCTCTGAAGGTTCACAAGACATGTATTTATAGTATAGTGTTTATAGTATATGAATGAAGTGAGATAGTCACATTGTAATGTCAAATAGAAGAGAATCATTGAGACAAAAGTCACCTCTTATACGAATAAATGAGAGTGCTCTGATGGAGCCCACATTGTTTTCTGCTAAGCACACGTAGGTCCCAGCATCACTCATTGTCACATTCTCAATGATGACAGAGCTCCTACCACTCTCATCAACAGTTGCTCCTAAAACAGTTTAACCAGTGTCAGATAGTCATCAAAAGGCAGTTTTATCCAAAATGCTCTGAAAACGTCATATTACAGAAGGGCAAGGGTTTTACCACAGTACCTTTAAAAAGTCTGTTATTGACAGTCCAGGAGATGGTAGGAGGTGGTGATCCCTGAGCATGGCAGGATAAGGCCAGATTCTGCCCTTTATTGAGGATTACATCACCTGGCAGCTCTTTGAAGGCAGGCCTTGTGTTGATTGACAGATGAACATCTCGCCTTACTGACCCTGCAAGGTTTGTGGCTACACATGTGAACACACCAGCATCTCCAGACTGTAAGGAGGGGGGGAAAAGTGTCAAACATGTTTCCTCTACAATGTCAGACATAATTTATAATGGAGTGCTTTTTATATTTTAGACTAACCTCAGCTCTCTCTATAATCAGTTCTCCAGATCGTAGGACTGTGAATTTGCCAGGAAGGTTGGGTATGATGATACCATTCTTCTCCCATGACACTCTAGGTTCTGGAGAACCCTGAGCTGCACAGGGTAGGAGTGCCTGAAAGCCCTGGATGACTGACAGCTCTGTCTGTGTAGGAGAGATCAGGGGAGGGACTGCAACACAAACCCCCCCAAAACATTAATGTCATTATCTCAACCTAATGTGAGATTATGTTGAAGGTTACAGTTACCTTGAACATGCAGCCTCATATCATGGCTGGCCCTTCCTGCCAGGTTTTTAGCTGTACATGTGTAAAGCCCTGCATCACTGCGCTGTGTGGAAAGAATGGCCAGAGTTCCATTGGAAAAGACACGAATATGAGCACCATCAACCACCAGCCTCCGTTCTTTCTGCCAAGAAACTTCAGGTTGAGGCTGCCCATCAGCCACACACTCCAGACTGACTGGCTGGCCAATGACAGCGGTATAGTCAACTCGAGGTACACTCAGCACGGGTGGAACTGGAAAAACAGGAGGTAGGCAGACATGAATTCACTTAAAAATGCCTGAAATAGATTTTATTTGAACTAAAACGGGGAGAAAAGCTCCATGTCCATCTGTGCCATCCAAATTTTACATTACCTTGAAGGACTAGCTTGGTTTTTGCTATGGCTACACCAGCGTCGTTCTTCGCAAGGCACTGGTAGGTTCCAGCATCGCCGAGTGTCACTCGAGAAAACTTCAGAGCACCATTTGAGAGCACAGCCAGCCTGTGATCTGTAGTAGTCAAGTGATCAAAAAACATAAGAATCAGTTATGATCCAGTGAGAACTGTAGAGCTAGACTGTTTGGCAGACAGAAATCTAGCAGACTTATAGCATGTTACCTGCTGCTATAGGAACTCCTTCTCTTTGCCAGGTGATTGTTGGTCTGGGGAAGCCCTGAACCTCACAGAGAAGCACAGTTCCATGATGCAACACCACATGCACTTCCTCAGCCGCTGGCCTGATCTCTGGGGGCTCTAAGGCACAGACAAGCACACATGCAGTCATGTAGGTTTATACAGTGCTGCTTTTTTTACATAATTTTTTTCTTTCTTTGCCAAATTTAAATTTTCCAGATCACCCAAAACATGTCCACATGTAACCAATGATCATCTAGTTCTTTTTTTCTTTGAGTTCTTTAGAGTGGAGCATGATCTTTTGCCTTTTGAGAACTTCTTCATGCCAGACAGTTTCTACTGAAGTGACTCTAGTCCGACGGTAAGGTTTGGGTGTGGCTAATTTAATTAAACTCATTTTTCTAAAGAATGGGATGTTATTTCATGCTTTAACATGAGGCAAATTACTTTTTCACAGAGGGACCTTTTAAAACCGCACCTTGCATTTACTCAAATTAGCTTGGATATTGAATTTGGTTTGCTGATCTGACACATTTAAGTGCAACAAAAGAGCAAAGACAGAAAAAAATCTGTAAGTGGAAGAACTCTCCATAGCAGGATATTAGCTTGAGGTCCGTTACCGTGTACTGTGAGAGTTATGTGTTTGTGAGCCACTCCAGCTGGGTTATGGGCTGAACATGTGTATCTGCCAGCGTGACTTGGCAAGGCAGCAATGATCTCCAAAACCCCTGTACAGAAATGATCAAAACAGTTGAACAACATGAACAGTGTAAGAAGCTACAAATCCAGAACAGCTCTTCAGACTTACCAGTAGGAAGGACACGATAGCTTCCTCCTCTCATGACCAGTTTGGCTCCACCCTTTGACCAAGTGACCGTAGGCTGAGGGTGTCCGTGTACATGACAAGGCAACACCACAGGGGACATTTTCACAGCCTTTACTGCAGTGACATCATCCTCAATAGATGGGGGCACTGCAGAAGAATAAACCAAATCCAAGAATTCAGAAATCTAAATAAGCATGTTTCATTCTGAACATAAATCCCAAAAATTACCATGCAGGATGACTTCTATAACCCTGCGCTCCTCTCCAACATCATTAACTGCTGTGCACTCAAAATAACCTTCATCCTCTTTGGATGGAGACAGAAGAACAAGAGATCCAGAAGACAATAACCTGGGTCAGAAGGACAATCAGAATGAGCATCAGTGTTTAAAGATGTATGGAGTAGAAAAACCACAGGCTCGTCTTTACCTATATGCACCAGGCTGTTGGCTAACATCAAGTGGAGTCCCATTCCTCTTCCAGGACACTTTAGGTGATGGTATACCTGTTGTCTCACAGCTCAGCACAGCTCTGATCCCAGTGGTGGCAGTCACGTTGAATGGACCTGGTCCGATTGAAGGACCCACTAAAATAAAAGAATGGCTTTATGATCGCTCTGTGTTTACACTTGAGCAATTGAGCTAAAAACAAAACAATTTAGATAAAGTGTGATCGTTTGGTTTTACCAAAAACACGAAGATCCATTCCTCGGTGATCAGAACCAGCCTGGTTGGTCGCTGTGCAGTAGTAGCGACCGGCATCATTTGGTTGGGTTCCACGTATTTGCAAGGAACCTTCTGACAGCAATGTGTACCTGACATTAAAAGACTTAATGAACTCTGAACATGACTACATCTGTGTTGGCTTTAGGTAAATGTAAAGGGTACTATGTTTTATAATTAACATACTTGTTGTTGTTTTTAGGGAGAGGGAAGCCATCTTTCCTCCACATGACTGCAGCTGAGGAGTCACCTTCAACCTCACAAGGTAAAACTGCATCCTGGCCAACAGCAACAGATACGATGGAACTGCTCTGCTTTATTACTGGAGGCACTAAAAGTACAAAGAATGAATCACCTTTAAAATGTGTTTACATTTACATCAGTGCACAAAACGTTTTTTTCTGTAATAATAAACTAATCAAGTGCAGACATTTTAGCTATTCAAGTTTACAAAATAAAAGCTCCTGATTCAGATAAAAACAAGAAACAGAAAAGTGAAGTCAGAGAGAAATACTGCTTTGGTGGATGGAATTACTGCTTCACTTAGTGGAAGGTGTCCGTGTGCAGCATCAATTCCTAAAATACGATTTTAAAGGATCTGAGTTCTTTATGACAGATTTTCAATAAAAGATTAAATAAAAATTTAAAGTCTCCTAATCTGAATGTAGGCTTACACAGAATTTCCACCATGAAGAAAAGGCTTGTGCTTCCAGCCATGTTGGTGACCACACAGCTATAATGACCGCTGTCCTCAGGCTGGACTTCCTGGATCTCCAGGTACTGACCTCCTGCCAGGTGTTGGATTCGACCATTCAGCTGATTTAAACAGGAGGCATGGAAAACACAATGTGTGAGTCAAAGGAGTTCAGTGTTGTATAACAGCTCAGAGCAGCTTTAAAAAAAAAGCTGTGTACCTGCACTTTGGCCTCATCCTTGTACCATTCAATATCAGGAGGGGGGTCACTGTCAGTCAAGCACTCTAAGGTCAGGTGTCCACTAACTGGAACAGTCAGAGTTTTCACATCAGCAGAGCTGAGCAGCGTCGGTGGGACTGAAACACAAACAGGATGTAATGAATCAGAGATGAATCACAGCTTCTTCGAAACTCTTTAAAATTATTCCACTGACTGTTAGGAAAATGAGAGTAAGTGGTCAAACTGCAGAAACACTAGCTTAGCTTCACACTCTCAGATGTAAAATATGAAAGCAGACACAAAAATAATATTGATTTGGAGCATTTTGTGTTACTCTTTGATCCTGTGCGTATTGCATATGCATCAGTATGAATTTGGACAATTCAATTCAGTTCAATGCATTTATATAGCGCCAAATCACAACAAGCATCATCTCAAGGCACTTTACAAAGCAACCATTCTAATAGACCCTAAAAGTTTCTTACGCAAGCAAACCCCGCAGGTCGCATCGAGTTACTGACTTGTTGTATCAGTTTCTTTACAGTGAAGTCTTTCTCATGACATTTCAGCTACATATAACATTTAATAAAAGGGAGATTAGGATTTTTAGCATCAGTGTTGAGGAGTTGGAAAGAACCTTGCACTCGGACCCAGTGGCTTCTTCCATCTTCTCCAGCGAGGCTGCTGGCCAGGCAGGTGTACAGACCTGCATCCTCTACCTTCAAACAGAGAGCTCAATCAGCTTGAGTGGTTCTGGCATTACCTTCCTGTTTTATCATGAATGATGCTGTGACCTCAAGATGGCATCTTTGCTGTGAATTTGTATAACCACGAACAAAAGTCCACATTTCTGAGGCAGCATTTCAAACTGTAATGTACCTGAACTTTACTGATCCTGACAGCGTGTCCATCCTGCTGAATGATATCCGTTCCGTCTAGGGGGTGGCCGTCTTTCAGCCAGCTGAGTTTGGGAGTCGGGATTCCCACAGCGGAGCACTCCAGCTCAAGTGGACTATTTACTGCTATGGTCAGCTCCTCTGGCGAGCCAGAGTAGGATATCTTTGGAGGCACTAAATTAAAATGTAGCATGCATTGGCTCAGTATTTAACTTTTGAGTAGGAATTAGTAAAAAAATAAAATAAACAGATAGTTTCACCGAGAACAGTGAGGTTAAAGCTCTTGGTGCTGCTTCCAGCCTGGTTACTGGCCATGCAGCTGTAGAGGCCTTCATCTGAGGTAGCCACGTCAGGCAGCTGCAAACGTGTCTCCTCCCCATCCAGCAACAGGTTGCGATGAAGAGACAATGGTTGGCCATCCTTCATCCAGGTCAGAGTGGGAGGAGGAACTCCACGCGCCTCACAAGTTAATGTCACTAAGGATCCCTGGACCACTGTAACTGGTTCCACTGGTTCAAAACGATCCACTCCAGGGGGCACTGTGGACCACATATATGATCAGCCTTTGTATTGTCTCTAAAGAGAAGAGGTAGATGGCATGTTTGGACTTTACCTTGGACTTGCACATCATAACTGAGCTCAGCCAGACCGGCTTGACTGCGAGCCACACATGTGTAAACTCCAGAATCAGACAGCTGCACAGGCGCAATCCTTATTTTTTAAAAAGTAGAAAATTTAGAACAGAATCCATAAAATGTAATCTGTTTAGAAAGAATAGCTGCAATTATCTCAAGTCACCTCAGTAATGAGTCACCAGAGAGGAGGCGTGCACGAGGAGAGAGAAGCAGAGGATGGCCGTTCATCAACCAGCTGATCTGAGGTGGAGGGTTTCCTGCTGCCTGACACTCCAGCGTCACCACGCTGTCCTGGGTGACCTGTATCTCTCTGGGGATCGTGGTCTCACCAGAGATTGATGGTGGAACTGTGACAAATTAATGCAAGTTCAAACAAGTAACTGATGAGCTTCAATTTGAACAAAGTTTAAATAAATGTCAAAACCAACCTAATACAACAAGGGAATAGAGTTTGCTCTCCTGGCCAGCTGAGTTGATGGCCAAGCACATGTATGTCCCAGAATCCTCGGGGGCCAGCTTCATTAAGGTTAGTGTGCTCCCATCAGGGGTCACACTGCAGGGAGACAAACACGTCTAATGTTTTAAATCACCCCACCTCTTCATCTGAGAAGGATCGTCTCATCATCATCACCATTCCACGGTTTTCACACAAACACAGATTTGTTTTCTCTGGCTGATGTAGTTGTGATGACCCCATCAGAAAGCAAACAGCTGTAAAACAGCTGCTCTCGATGTTCTTCATCGTGAAACTGGCTATGAGACTATGAATCTTGTTTTTCAGTTCACACATTCTTTGGCTATGCTCATTACCCTCTGTGATGATTCGTGTAGTAATTTTCCAAACCACTAGGGAAGTAAGTTAATTGCTTGTTATGTTGCATATAAAACACACTGAGCAGTTTTCAGAAGCAAAATGATGATTGTGGAACATCCAGTGGAGCTTTGAACGACTTACGAGATGTGATGGGCGTCTGATCCCTCTAAAGACACTCCATCTTTCAGCCAGCTGAGGCGGGGAGTAGGGATTCCATTTGCTCTGCACTCCAGGGTCAGCTCATCTCCCATGGGTGCACTCACATCAGATGCATGGTCAGAGTTCAGGATGGTGGGCGATACTGGGAGTCACAATGGTCTCTTTCAAATGCCACCCAAAAACATTGCTCTGAGATGAGACAAATACTTTAGAAACTATCTTTACCTTGCACTGTGAGTGTGTAGTCTTTGTGGGTTTGGCCCTCGCTGTTTTTGGCCACGCATGTGTATCTTCCAGCGTGAGACAGCGTTAGGGGGCCCAGTTCCAGCTTGTTACCTCGAACAGACCACTGCCACTGTAGACTGCTCTCTGGACGACAAGCACATTTCCCAACTTTGACTGCCATACTCGACAAATCCACACTTTTCCAATTTGCCCCATCACTGTCTCCCATTTACCTATAGAAGTTCCGTCTTTGAGCCAGGTAATGCTGGGGACAGGTACTCCTGTGGCCTCACACAACAGGGTCACATGGGAGCCAAGGGTGTAATTTATCGTCTGCCGCAAAGGACCGTCAAGCACCGGTGGTACTGTGGAAATAAATGATTGTTGTAAACTCAAATAAATGAACCCAAGCCTTTCACAGGTTGTTTTCACCCACTGCTGAGCAGAGATTGTTCACATATTTAACTGTCTGTGTGCTTGCCTGTCTGTCTGTTAGCAAAGAAACCTCTGGCACCTCAAGACAGATTTGAATGAAATTCCCTACAACTGGAATCATGCTAATTCAAGAAGGCTGCCAAAGCTAACTGACATTAGCTAACACAACAATGGCTACAACAAAGTCAACTGTCTACATACTGAGCTAAGATTTAGCGTAAGAGTGTTAATCTAACAAATTTAAAATGACAAATTTTCTGTTTACTTTAAATTTGTCATTAATTCTGTTAGATCAAGTTCACGTGGCAAGACATGTCGGACGACTTTCAAAGCATGCGAGGCCCCGTATGCGGCGATGAACCAATTTAACACACAAACAGGCAACATAAAGAAAATGGCAGAGGAGGACCGTGCAAAGCGCTTACATGACCTTAATTCGTGATTAGTTACACATCACATTCAACAGGCAGCCCACTTATATGTCTTTGAGAATCAGACCAAAATAATCCAACACGTCTGAAATACCAAATTTATGATTGGAGCATTCCCAACGTGCTTCCGTGTGGACCAGAGTGCTCTCAAACTTCCCATTTTAGCTCACACAAATGTGTCTATCAACCAATTAGAAAGGCAAAAATGTGACGTTGTTCCAACATCTATGTCCTATCTGTCTATGGCTGAGAGATACTCACCACCCATCCATCAAATGCTAACGTTAAAATAGCCTTTTTATTGGTAATGTGTACTTCAGAGGTTTTTCTTACCATGAACCATCAGCCTGAATGTCCTGTCCACCTGTCCAGCTACATTGGACACTTTGCAAGTGTAAGTACCACCATCTGCAGTCTAGAAACCAAAAAGAAAATGTGGCATTGATGGAGGATGTATCCAAACATCTGACGGTTTCTGCTGCTAGCTCATACACATGCTTTCAGTCAGCTAATTTATTATGTGACCCATTCCATGAACCAGACAATAAACACTGAAAATGTGTTTGAAAAGTTCTGTTGGAAGCCACTTTAAAAGGATTTTGTTTTGTTTGTTGCTGGGCACGAGTGTGATGTAATGAATTCTTCCCGACCTGAGCTCCTATGATCTCCAGTTGGTGTCCATTTATCTTCAGCCCATTTCCTGAAGCCAGTTGCAGCCCATTCTTGTACCATGTGACCTCTGGCTCAGGAACACCACGGGCTTCACATTGCAATGTGATTGAGGAGCCAACTTGGGAGGTCACTGTGTTTGTGTCAGCATCATGCCTGGGTTTCAGGGAGGGTGGGACTGTAGGTGCACACAGATTGATTCAATCAGACATTGTATGATTCACTCCTGAACTGTCCTCGGCCCCAGCTGGTTTAAGATAAACATCTTCATGAAACGAGCAGAGTTTAGGGATTTGATCATGTGTATATGAGCCAGAACTGTGCAGATGGGTTCACTGTGTGATTGCTCACCAGAAACGCTGAGAAGAAAGCTCTTCTGGTCCTGTCCTGCTGAGTTGCCAGCTGTGCACACATATTGTCCTGTATCTTCCAGTCGTGCCTGAGGCAACTGTAACATCTGGCCACCTTTGAAACAAGGTGTTTATGTGTGAAATGCAATATCAGTGCCAGAATTAGATTTTAAGAAAGGAAATGTGACTGATGACAAAATTATTTGTGTACTGCAGTTAACCAGCAGCTGACCTGGCACAATGTGGATGGAAGTGCTGAAATGGAGGATCTGCCCATCTCTGGTCCAGGTGATCTCTGGAGGAGGGTACGCTTGGACTTCACACAGCAACGACACCATGTGGCCCTCAATCACACTCACCTCCTCTTCCTTTGGCCCGGTTATTCTAGGAGGTACTAAAAACAAAAGCGTTGTAATGACAAATCAGTGCATCTTCTAATATTAGAGAAGATCTGATAGCATTTAGAAGAAACTGCATCCTACCTTGAACCATCAAACTGAAATGCTTCTCTGCATTTCCAACCTTATTCTCAGCCACACAAGAGTATCCAGCCATGTCTGAAACCTGAACACTGAGGAGCTGAAGGTTCAGACAATGAGTGTTTCTCCTCTGCTTGAGCAGGTCCCACCTTATAAAACTCTTCAAGTCAGCAGCAGCTCACCTGAAGTCGTGACCCATCCTCACTGACGTGGTGCTGTGAGTCTGAGTGCACTGGCTTCCCATCTCTCAGCCAAGAGATGATGGGAGCTGGATGCCCAGTCACGTCACAGTGCAGAACCACAGTGCTGTTGACCACTGCTCCCATCTCCTCCATAAACTCCTCTGATTCTCCCGTAATCACAGGAGGGACTAAGCAGGTAAAGAAAATAAAACACAAACGTAATACCTAGCATTTCTTGAAGGAATGCATATCATTCACCACCTTTCTTGTCAGAGATGTAAACTAAAAAAATCTAATCTTGATGAAGACCTAGCTGTTTTGGTCAAATCCTAAATAAAAGAGTAACGTTATGCATAATTCAGCGTTATATCTCAAGATCTTCCATGATGTGTTAACACTTGGGAGTCTGTGTTGTGAATGACGCTCAGCTGCTAACACATGACACGTTTAAAGTTATAGCCATGTTGCTATTTACACACTAATACTTATACTGACTTGGGTTTAGGTGATAATTACTATGTTTCATTTATAATAACAAACAACTATTTACCGAGGATCTCCAGCTCAAAATGCATGTGGTCCTCCCCTGCCTCATTAACAGCCTGGCATGTGTACCTCCCAGCATCTTCTTGTTGCACTCGAGAGATCTGCAGCACCTGCCCTCCTGTAAAACAGCAGTTTGATTCATAAAAATAACACAGAAAAATCAAATGACTCAACAGGTAACACATGAACGATCTCCTCCTCACCTGGAATCAGCACCACTCCATCAGTGGAGGTGAGTTTTCGTCCATCCTTGTACCAACTGAGTTTTGGGGTCGGGATGGCATTATTCTCACAGGACAGGCTGACTGAATGACCTAAAACAACCTCCCGCTTATCCACCATGTCCTCATTGTCTCCCTCATGTCCGAGACCCCAGGCTGCTTCGCTGTTAGACACTCGTTGGAAGATTGGCGGAACTAGAAAATAAAAACATACACAAATATAAAGTCCCATCATAACAGAAATGTCTATGATCTAAACCTTCTGTGCAGCGATAACTGAACAGACCTTGAATTGTTACTTGAAAGTCTTTCTTGTCCTCTCCTGCAGCGTTGGTGACCACACAGGTGTATTGTCCCTCATGGGACAGTAAAGCATTCTCTATGTGAAGGAGATGATCACTTTCCTGGATGCCAGCATGGTAGTTTTCACTCAGTAGCTGAACACGAAAAAAATCATCAGAATAGAGTATTTTGTAGCCCTTGTTAGAAAAAAGAAAAGTGTAAGTAAAAGGAGATTGCTCTGATTCTGCTGCTTCAACTTTTAAGAACAAAATCTACTCTGATATGTTTGCAAAGATTTATTTATAGTTATTTTAAATAATCTTTTAAAACCTTTACAAAATATCTTGCATCATTAGATTTTGATGAGTCTGAGTGAAATGAGAATGTTTGGTAGAAGGCAGTATTCTAATTGTAGGCTGCAGGTCAAGAGAGGAAAACCTGCATTTTACTACCAGTTCTGATACTTAATTACTGGCATTTTGCTCTTCTACACGCATTTGCTATAATTAACTTGCTTGCTTACTCACTGCACAAAATCTGCAGCGAGGAGGAGGGATGGAGCAAAATGAGCTGTATTTGTAAAGGCTGCTGTAAATCACACAGACTGCCAGTAGAGGGCGATAAAGGAAAGAACTTATTACAGCTTTGGGGTTTCGATCCACAGCCTATACAGATAACCCACCAACCTGTCCATCTTTGAACCAGTGGATTTTGGGCTGAGGAAAACCTTTAGCCAAACAGGACAGAGTTAAACTCCCATTGATTTTCACTTTCTCTTCCTGTCCAGCAAACAGAAAGGATGAGGATTGCCCTTCTATCTGTGGTGGCACTGATGAGAGGAAGAGAAAAAAAGACTGAATTGTTTAAAGGTTCAGTGTCTAAGTTTGTGTCTCAGTTTACATGTGAACTGTAATAAGTTACCCAGTACACTGAGAGAGTAGTGTTTAACGGCTGTGCCGGCTGGATTCGTTGCTCTGCACGTGTAAAAGCCACTGCTGCCTCCGTGTGCTGAACTGAGACGCAGAGCCCGTCCTCCGTTAGTGTAAGTCAGCTGGGGTGTGGACACGAGGGGCTGGCTGTCCTTCAGCCAGGTGATGCTGGGTGTAGGTGAGCCCTCAGCATTGCAGGGGAGGACTGAGGGGAATCCCAGCACCACTGTCACCTCCGAGGTCTCATTCACTCCCTTGATGACAGGGGGAGCTGGAGAAGAAAACAGACAGTTTAATAATGTTGAATAGCCTGTAATTCTAGTGGCCTGAAGTAGAGTGGATTGATCTTGTTGTACAAGAAAGTCCCTGAAACAGAAATGTAAAATGCTGGTGAGTACATTTACCCCAGTGTCCTGCTCTATGTGTTCATGGACCTGGCCGAGTTCAGATATTAGCAACACACATGACTTAGCCTAACACTACCAGTGGTTTTCACCCATCTCCGAACCTTTCGTATTCCTTCTGATTAATTTATTTAAATCTTTGTAACATAAATACAGTTCATCAGCCAGACTCCAGTCTTTTGTACGGAACATCTCTGAAGCCAACAGCACCTTGAACCGTGAGTCTGAACTGGCGCATCTGAGTTCCTGCAGCATTCCTGGCCAGACACTGGTAAAGCCCCTGGTCCCTCAGTCTTACTGACTTCACCTTCAACACCTGACCGTCTTCCAGAAACTCCACATGTGGGTCTCCATCACGAGACAGAACCCTGGAGAGAAGAAGGAATGGATGACCTCTCTAGCATGTGCGTGTGTGTGTGTGTGCGTGCGTGCGTGCGTGTGTGTGTGTGTGTGTGTGTGTGTGTGTGTGTGTCTGTGTGTGTGTGTGTGTGTGTGTGTGTGAATGAAATACTAGTGAACCCTACTCTCCATCGCGGCTCCATTCCACTTTGGGTGCTGGTCGTCCACTAACTCGACACTGGAACTCCACCTCCTGGCCCTGAACCACAGTTAGTTCCTGCAGTTGAGACGTTCCTGAGATCACCGGTGGAGCTGTAAACAGATCGTCAAATATATGCTCAAACTTTTTCAAATGACCTAGAACGTAGTGGTTAACTAACATGCAGGTGAAACTGGAAAAATTAAATCATGGTGAAAAACTTAGACTGAGAGACCATCTAAATGCTCAGGAACCATTTGAGGGTGTTATGGCTTCATTTGCTGATTAAAGTGGAACACTTTAGAATATTGAAACTTTTCATGATATTCTAACTGTCTGAGATTTTGAATGTGGGGTTTTTGTAAGCCACAATAATAACAATTATGACTAATAAAGGCTTGACTTATCTGGTTTATCATGCAATAAGTCTATCTCAGATATTAGATATTAGAAAATGAGTTACTGACATAAATTAACTTTTTAACCACATTTATTTAGAGCACTACAATCTTATGTCCTACAATTTTACCATCAAATGTCTTAAAGACGTTAAGAGTATAAGTGTGCTTCTGGTTTATCTCTTTAGCAGTTTGTCACTGGTGTTATGTGCTCACCTTGCACCACTATGTTATATTCCCTCCTTGCCTCTCCTGCTGAGTTCTGAGCAGAACACGCAAACCGTCCTGCGTGGTCAGGCTGAACTCTGTAGATTCTGAGCATCCTGTTTGCGTTCTGCAGGTACACCCCCGGGCTGTCCACCTGGACACATTCATTGTTGTGAAAACTGCTTTTTACTGTAGGTGAGGTTACAGCCACTTGGTGCCACTGCACAGCTATATCAAACAGGTACAGCAGGACACACTCACCGGATGACCATCTTTAGTCCAGGTTATTGATGGAGATGGGATGCCAAAGGCGTCGCAGCCCAGAGTGAGCGGCTGCTTCAGGGTGACAGTGAGATCAAGTGGCTGGCCATCATCTGTGATCTCTGGTGGGACTAAAACAGGACAACAAGAAAGGGATTTGTGTCATTACTGTGAAAAATGTGTGTTGTTATTGGAGCAGAAAGTAGCCAGCAAGCTATAAATACATTCTTACCATTTACTTTCAGCCTAGTCTTTCTCTCTACAGAGCCTGCCTCATTGGTTGCCACACATTTGAAGTCTCCGCTGTGGCTGGCAGATGCTGTGCTAATTACAAGAGCTCCATCCCTCGCCACAGAAAACTCTGATTGTTCAGGGTGTACTTCCAAGCCATTCTTGAACCAGCGTACCTTGGGACGAGGTGAACCTGCAGATATAAAGAGAGAAAAAAATAAGCCTTACTGGCCATGCTTGACACAAAAAAAGTTACTTGCATCTATCTGATTCTCGATTGAAAAACGTTGTGGGCAAGCTGCCCAGACTAGAAAATGCTCTCCATCTATCTGCAGGACAGCAGGCAAGACTCTGCCAAAACGGTTAGAGTCCTTGTAGCCTGGAGGCATAAAACCCCAAGGTCAGAGTCACATAAAAACAAAAAATAACTAAAGACTGAGGCAATGCAAGATGTAATATTTAAGACAGGACTTAAGATTTATTACCACACACTGAAATGAGAGTCTTAAGCTGTAAGAATATGAGAGGGTGAACAAGCAGTTCAAAGCGACCGGCGCCTTAACTCGGCTGCCTGAAACAGATGTGTTTTGTGGATTACTGGGTAAAAAAAACGAGTTGAAAACGGTCCACGGGAGGAAAAGTGGAATGGAAAAAATGTTTAGGTTTTTGTAGCCGGCACATGAGAGCAGCCCACTAGAGGGAAATGCACAGCTCCGTCTATTTACAGAGGTGTGAGAGAAACCCCAAAGTCTAGGTGGAAATAAACACAGCACTTTCCCTCACATCTATAATACACTAACCGCGGGACATCATAAGTGATGTTATCATGTGTTGCTTCTCTGAACACATGTTTACAGTTTAGGAGCTCTGAAGCTAATTCATTAGGTTTCTGCTGCTGGGAGGAAATACAGGTGTTCTGTCTCATTAGTAGTCTGAATTTTTTCCTTAAGTCATCAGTCAGAGATTATCTCTTCCGTGTGTTTCTCAAATAATTACTTTCATCAAATGCAGTACACTTGTTGGTGAAATAATCTTCTGGCCAGACCTGCTTTAGCTCATTTATTTATGAAGCTCTCAAGAGAGCAAAACAGCAATCCTCTCTCTCTCTCTCTCTCTCTCTCTCTCTCTCTCTCTCTCTCTCTCTCTCTCTCTCTCTCTCTCTCTCTCTCTCTCTCTTTCTTTCTTTCTTTCTTTCTCTTTCTCTATCTCTCTCTTTCTTTCTCTATCTCTCTCTTTCTTTCTCTCTTTCTCTCTCTCTTTCTCTCTCTTTCTCTATCTCTCTCTTTCTCTCTCTTACTCCCTCTCTCTCTCTCGCTCTCTTTCTCTCTTTATATCTCTCTTTCTTTCTCTTACTCTCTCTTTTACTCTCTCTCTCTCTCTCTCTCTCTCTCTCTCTCTCTCTCTCTCTCTCTCTCTCTCTCTCTCTCTCTCCTTCCCTCCCTCCCTCCCCGTGGGGTGTCGAGAGCATCATGGACTTCTATACAAGCTCTCTAAAGCATGGATGGCCTGGAAGGAAGGCAGGCTAGTTTGGCTTCTTCCTCTTCTTCCTCTGCTTCATGGTGCAACTCAGACATCTCTGTCCTTTATCTGCCAGCAGCAGCAGCCTGTAATTAGGATTCCTCTCCCAGCAGGCTGCGGCACAGAAGAAAGCAGATGTGGCTCACGGAGGCAGGAGGCAGACCGATGTTCCAGCTGTTGCTCCACATTAGACACAGCTCTCACCTTCTCTCATTCAGCTGGTCACCACGACAGAGCTTCACAAATGTTTGTGGTCAGAGAGACGCATCCTTCTGTATATCCAAAAACAAGGAACTGTACCCGTGTGCTTTGATAAAACACTAAGTTCTAGCTAGGATGGAGATTTTGCCGTAATGCAAATTCATGACCTGTTTTTGTTTAAACTTGTGTTTCTGTAAACTTTTTTCTTATGTCACAGAAGAAACCACAACATAAGAATAGGATGAACCCTAAAATTCATATCCTGTACACGATCCATGCTGACTCATCCATAGATCAGTTCATACCTTCAGCTCGGCAGGGGATAACAACCTTGCTGTTCACCACTCTCTCCATGATGGCATCTCCAGGCTCTGCAAAAGATGGCGCCTCTGTCAGGAGGAAGACAAGAGAATTAGTCCGTTTCACTCCAACGACATCTACAGTATAAGCATCAGGATGAAACTTTGAAGACAGATGAGTGCCTTTGGAGAATCCCAGACACACAGACACAAAAGTTATCTTATATGAGCAAATGTCAATCTGCAGATACCTGTACTCTGATAAACATCTACAGGAAGATATGATCTAAAGCCAAAGCATCAGTCACACTAATAAATATAATACTTAAAATATTTTAAATCTGTCAAACTTAGCAGCCATACTCAGGATAGATCATGTTTGAGTTTGGCTTCTGTATCTTAGAGAAGAGCAGGAAGAGTGGGTCAAAAGTATTTATGTATATAATGTAACTAGCAATAGGCTCCTCATGTCTGATGGAAAGAAAGTTTCATACAAAGGTATCTGCAGTTCCTGCAATGAACTGGCAACCCGTCCCAGGTGTGACCCATCTGTTTGCCTGAAGACTGCTGCAGAAAGGCACCAGCCCGTTTTACTTTTATTCACAAACGTCTCTCTTAGAGACAATGCTTAATTTAAATTTTGAGGAAAATGGAACAGTCAATACAGAAAGTAAAATTCATAGTTTCATAGTTCAGCAAGAAAACTGCATCTAAGATGCGAAGATGTGATATTCACCAAGAATTTCCAACTTAATCTTCAACGTGGTCGATCCAGCGCTGTTCTTGGCCACGCATCGGTAGGTGCCCTGGTCTGCGAGGCTGACCCGTTGGATCTTTAGGGGAGAGGAGTTCTTTTGGCCGACAGGGTGTCCATCGTGAAACCAGCTGATCTCTGGTCTGGGCTCTCCCTGGACCACGCACGGCAGAGTCACGACTTGGCCGAGCAGAGCTTTCAGGACGGAGGGTGCTGGCTGGATCCTGGGCTTCGCTGAGAACGGAAAGTGCACCAGTTGGTATAAAGGTCCTTTAAGAATGTAGGAATTTCAGCTCATTAAAGAAACCTTGTTATGTTACCTTGAACATGTAGACTGTAGCTCAGGGACACGTTGCCTGCTGGGTTTTCTGCAGTGCAGGTGTACAGTTTACTATCAATCAGACGCACATCAGTGATTCTCAGAGAGCCTGAAGGCAAAACAGTAAAGCTGGGGAGTGGTTTGGAGAGAAGGGAAATAAATAGAGAAACCATCAGGCACTACAGAACAGTCAATACGTCTGCCTCTTTCTCTGTGTTTTTGTAAAGCATCTATCAGACTAAATGCTGAGCCAGTAATCCTGTCTTATGCTGCTCCTGTGTCTTTTGACTTCAGCACAGATGCAAAAATAAATAATCTTTTTCCACATTATATTTATTTCCTCATTGACTTTTGTAAATATAAAATAAAAAGTGAGAGTAGAATGTAATTGTCTAACAGTTGGCGGTGACCTTCACTGGCCTTTGCTGTATTGAACAAACACTGATCTGTAAGGCTTGACAGTTCTGAGGAAATAAAGTCTGGATCTCTAGCAGGTCCAGGTAATCTCCCCAGTCATCAGTTAACTTTGACACAATGATGAAATCGCTGTGGGAAAGGTCGCTGACTCTAAAAGATCAATGCATTTCTCCCCGTTGGGAGGAACAACAAGTGCAGCAACTGTTGTTTGTTTATCACTTAGAGGACAGGAAATAGAGAATATTTGAAAATCAAATGGCTGACTGAACAGCTGAGCTGGAACGCAAGGTCATGCAAAGCTTTCACTGATGTTTGCCTCTTTCAGGGAAAAATGTCAAAAGAAAAGTTTTATAAATAAGCAAAGCAGAAAAACCTCCATTGATGGAAACCATCAAACTAAACTCTACTCTAAGACGATGCTTTATTACACAAAAAACAGCACAAATCACACATTTGTTAAGTAAGGTAAATGTAGCAGTGAGGCTGTGCGACTTGCACCAGAAGCTGTGCAGCTGTATTAAATGCATAAAACACAGAAAAGTAAACACACCTCTGTAATTTATCTGAGATAAGTGTATGTGCTGAGCTCAATTATAACAATAACATGCTCATGTAAGTGGAAACCAGCTGGAAGCACAAAGAGCTCTCTGTTTCAGCTGTTGTACGGCGCCTTCCATCTCCTGAAAAAGCCGCAGGAAGGTAAGCAGCATCCAGCGTTAAAACTAAACAACAGCAGCCACACAAGACCTGAAGCAGCCCTCTCACTCATTCATTACTCCCCACGCTGGTGTTGGCGCATCTGTGTACACAGTCTGGAGCTAGGACTGAACTAGAATAAACTGGCTTCATCTTCTTAACATCTCTTTGCCTTCACAGACCTCTGTCTTTTTGCCCCCAAGTAAAGAAATCTCACCACCCACAACTTATGTCAGCAACCAGTGCCCCCTGCTCACTCCCCTGACCCACAACACGTAGCTGAAAAGACCAAATCTGTACTCCGCCTGCTTGTTTCTTCAGGTCCTGCATTTGCAAACCGTGGGGATGTGGGGGTTGTTCACAGAGACGTGTTATTCTCATCAGACACAACTAGTAAAGAGTCAGCATGTTGTTTTACTGCTGAGGCACTCCAGGGACTGTGAACATCAGGCAGACGGGGCTTGGATCTCTTTCTGTCAGCTCATGTTCCCTCCACTTCCCGACATCCCCCCACACCGCCCCCACAATCTCCTCCTTCATGGCCCCACACAGGTTCTACAGCGTCTGAGACATGTTCAGCTCTTATCTATCCTAAACCACCCTGCACAGCGTCTGGCTATGAGAGTGTGTCTCTCATCCATGCAGTGTGTCTCAGATCAGGCAGCCTGTCTGCACCTCGGTGACCACACATGAAACTAAGGAATCAGACCGTGTGGGACCAGATGTTCCTCCTCAGTTTAGACTGCGGGTGAGGCCTACACACAGCCTTTCCTCAGCCCAGCAGCTCTTCTTCAAGGGACATAAAAACTGAACTCCAAATGTCAACATGACTCAGGAATGCAGACCAACCTCAGCTAGAGGCACATGTCAAAGCTGGGTTAGATGCTTACTGTCTGGTAAAGGTGGGAAATGATTTTTCTACTGATATTTAATCTTACCAAACTACTAGAGAAGACTGTTTCTTACCCAGCTGTGACGGGGGGGATGGGATGCCCGTTTCTGCTCCATGTGACCAATGGAGAAGGACTTCCTTGGGTCTCACAGGGAAGAACAACCTCTGTCCCTACCTCTGCAGCCATCTCTACTATGCTGTCATCACCACTCATGCCCATTATCTTTGGAATTGCTTAAAAGGAAAAGAAAGTTGGCAGAAAACTAAATATTACCTGCATGCTAGATTATTAAGCATCACTGGTTACATATTTGCCTTACTGTTGACACTGAGCTGGATCTCCCGACTAGCGTAGCCCACAGGACTGGTGGCAGTGCAGATGTAGATCCCTGCATCGTCAGCTGTAGGTCGGGAAATATGGAGGAATTCACCTGAGTCGGACTGAACAGAGGAGCGGTCCCTGGACAGAGGCTGCCTACCCTGGAAAAATGGCATCAGATAAGTAGACAGAATAGGCAGATAAAACTTAAGAAGCAACAAAAATGCAGAATATGTCAAGCTTAGTTTAGAGTTTAGAACCCAGCCTTTGATGTCAAAAGTAGTTACAGAATACTTGTTGAAATGCTCTCTATCTGAAATATTCAAGAAACACACACAAAAAATGCAGCCTGCTGTGAAAGTACTTGCTTTGAACATAAAATTACTTTTACAGATTCACTTTTATCTGAAGAGAATGTATTTATTTTTACAGAAAAGCACCACTCTGAAAATGCCGGATGAGAGCACAGAAAGGCAGATCTGCTTCCCTTCAGTAATACAGGAAACAACAACGTCCGTGCACATAAACCATTTCTTTTATCGATCACACTGCTGACGGGACCTGAGACAACAAGAAACGCAGAAGAGGCTTCTCTGTCTGGATGTCTGACGCTTGAGACAATAAAAGATGAATAGGATGTGAATCCGTGATGGACAGAGCATGCTGGACCCTGAGACAAACAGCCTTCTGGGTTTCCCTCACAATGTGATGAATCATATGTGTTTAAAATAGATCCCAGAGGTGTGATAAAATACTGGGTTATTCCACACAAACAAGTAGCAACAGGGCAAAGTTGCCATGGTTACTATGCTCCCGTTCCAGATAACCAGCACTTGATTGCAGCACAAACTATTGTTGCTGGTTTCCTGTGGGTTTTTGACAAAAGGAAAACACTAGATGCTAATTATGTTGATTATAACTATAATAATAACACTTATGTAAATGCAGTCATGGTTACTTTAATGGCTCTTGTGTAAAATGGTGTGCAGGTAACCCTGGAGAGCTTGTAAAGCCCAACACTAACACCTTCCACATTAACGACTGTTGGTTTAAAAGGTGAGATGAAGTATTTTAATGAGTGTGGTAATTACAAATAAAAGTAAAAGCCAAAGTGATCCTTAAGGGAGTGCATAGCAGCTGTCATCTTCCATGCTGGAGTTTCATGATCAGAAGGATGAGTTTAAAGCTCTTTATATCAATTTCTGCTGTTTATTTGGTTCATTTTTAGCTTTGCCCTTCAGCTCCTTTACTCAGCCCCCCTGAGCTATGCTTGACTGGTCTCTCTACCTCACCTGTGCACAGCACCTTCCATCTCTGCCTCAGAGTCAGTTTTTTCCACTGTTCACCATCAACTGTTTGGTTGAACTCCACTCCTAAAGCTCTTCTGTTTCCCTTGGTCCTTCTGTTCCTGGTGCAACTTTTCCCCCCAGGCCGCACCCACAACTAACCTCTCACAAGGCAGGATGTTTAAATTGTCTGATTATGTGTAGGTAGGATTATCTGATAAGATTATCTTTAGAGCCATTACAGTAATCATGCGCAAACTTAGTTGGAAGAGTCAAAGCTGGTCCAAGCATGCCTGCTGTGTGAAAAGGCTTTTACTGAATATTTTGATTCTTATTGAATCCTGTTTTGGTCACATTTCGAAAACTTTGTAAACTTGATTACAGTATTAAAAAAACCAAGCCTAAAGGTAAAATGGTGTGTGTGTGTGTGTGTGTGTGTGTGTGTGTGTGTGTGTGTGTGTGTGTGTGTGTGTGTGTGTGTGTGTGTGTGTGCATCCCACATTTAGTTTTTAGGTTTTCTTAAAATTCTTCCGATGGTGCAGGAGAAATGTAGTACTTTAGGGGAAAGAACAATAGGAAATATTTTTCGATCAGCTGATTTGTTTGGTTCCCACTGAGTTTTCTGAGCCAAATGTCTGAACATAACATAAGTCAGTGTGAATCTGAGCTAGCTACATGAACGTATGCGGGGTGCAACATCAGTAGCCATTCATAAAAGTAGATTTGTGATGTAAGTGTGACTTCCTACCTTGGACCAAACAACATCTGGCTTGGGAACTCCACTGGCCTCACACGACAGCGATGTGTCTGTGCCCTCATTGGCTATGTAGTGATACGGACCAGGACTGATCTGTGGGGGGACTGTAGAAGAAGGAGATTGTAAAACAAATCTGTCTGACCATGAGGAAACTGTCTGCAGCATTATTACTGGCTAAACCCTGCCAGCAGCATGTGAAGCGTCTTCATCACAAGATGGTGATGAATTATAATCTGTCTTGTCTGTCATTTGAGAGCCTACAAGCAAAATGACCTCATTCATCAAAACATGCAGCAAATGAACCTCCTCTCTGTGATGACAACAGATGGTTGAATCATTCACATGTTGCTTTTTGCTAGACTTCTTTCCAGAATTGTATTTTGTAGTCTGCCAGTGTCTAGAAATAAGAAGGCTCGAAGGAATTCTTTGAAACTTTAGGAAAAGGGATTTATTGCTCAGTCCTCAGTTTTATATTTCAATGTCATGCATGATATAAGATGGTGGAGTCTATTACCATTGAAATAGTCACTCCAGAAAACAACTTGTTGAGCGAACATGAAAAATGTGGGAACAATTTACACATAATTTATGTTTCTCTTTCAAAATGGAGCAATTAGGTTATAATTATATATATTTGGTAAACAAGCACATTTTTGGAGGCTGAGTTTGGTTCATTTTTGTATTTTCCCTTTAACTGGTGTCATTGGGTTTGTTTGACACCCAGAGTTTGGTGTTTCAGTGGAAAAGTGTTGTTGTTTGAGCCATTTTTCTTTGGTAAATGTGTCAATTTGTAGTTTATTTACCAGGTAATTTAAAATGTGTTCAATAAACTCATGCTAAGAACCAACAGTTATGCAAACATTTTTCAATTTTACTCAATCAGACATTGTTTTAGTGCAGACTGGATTCCTGTCTGCTGTCGTGTCTCCGCACACAGAGTGAAATGTGCTAAAAGATCATATTACTGACCACAACTAGTGGTTTCCAAAATAGCTCAGCTTCCATTTTTCATCCTAAGCTACTTAAACACCTGCTGAGTTCAGTTTCAAAACAAAAGTGACTGTAGGGAACGTGTGCTCTCTAAACCTTTCACTATTTCATTATTATCCTACCCTGGATCTCCACGCTGACTGTGATGTTTGTGGAGCCTGCTACATTCACCGCAGTGCAAACATAAGTCCCTGTGTCTTCTATGGTGGCTCTTTCAATGTACAAGCTACCATCGCTCCGTAAAAACGTTCTCCCACTGAGCTGAACCTGTTCATGAAAAAAAAAAAAAGTTGTATTATTCCAAAACGAAGGAGCACAGCATTGATAGGGCATTTTAAAGCAGACAGGCTTACGGGTCTTCCGTTTTTGGACCAGTGTCTTTCTGGAAGAGGTATGCCATCCAGCAGCATGCAGGGAATGCTGATGGACTGACCGATGCCAGTGGTGATGATCGGAGCAGCTTGGGCCAAGACAGGAGGCTCTGAAAGAGAAGTTGATGTTTAATAAGGCCACTTCTCAGTTATAACGGGATGTTTTTGTTTTTAAGACCCTTAAAGAGCAGGTAAACTTACCCAGTCCAGTAACACTAACTCTGGCTTCAGCTTTGATGGCTCCAAACTGGTTTTTGGCCTCACAGATGTAAACCCCTTCATCGTGCAGCCAGACATCTTGCAAAATGGAAACACAACACAAGTGGGACCAAAGCAACTCCACACACACTCATACTAGGAAAACTCTCGTGTAGCATATTAAGCCCCCGCTAATAGCAGTTAAGTTATTTCCTCAATAATTATTGGTATTATTGGTTTGACGGCTCTGACGGCTCATGAGTTTAAAAATAGAAAAGAAAAAAGAAAAAACAGGATTGATGGGTTTGGCTCAGCTTCCAACCAGCTGACACACATTTCCCCCTCTGTGAATTCCCTGGACATCATATGTAGGAAGACTGACCTATAATTGAATTCTTGTGTGAAGCTAATCAGGCAATGATTATAAGAGGTAATGACATAAGCATTAGAGACATAAAAGCAAATAGAAAAAGCTTTAAATCAAAAACACGGTGACAAAGGCTTGTGCATTTATGTGTTGCACAGCGTGGACAATGACATGATGTGAAACAATAGCAGGTAGAAACCAGAGCCATGTGTTACGGACTGAATTCATTAGATCAGACGGCAGCCACAAGTGGAAACTGTGACAGAAGCAGCTTAAAAATGCCCGATCCATTTTGGTTTTTCATTAGAGAGTACAAACGCTTAATCCCATCAGCACAATAGAATCACAGCCACCACTATTACAAAGATTTCAGGCTGATAGGTCACAACTTATATTTATTGAGCCTTAATGGGAAGTCAAACAAAACAACACTCCTGCAGCTCGTCCAGGCCATATAAGGTGACTTCACATACTGTAAATTCTAGCACTTGCAGTGATTTCCTGTTGCCCCCCTTTACAGAAGTAAAAGCTGAATCTGATATGAACGTCTGCTTCTCCTCTATAAAGACTCACTATGAATGTTTGAATCCGCCAGTCAGTGTAAGTAAACCATGAAGCTGTGTAACATTACGCTGAAGACCAAAGCTCTGTTATAAAAGGGATTCATGGAAAACTCACTCTGAATCAAAAGCTCTCCTCTCTCTCTCTCTGTTGTCTTGGTGTGGATTTCTGTCCTTGCAGGAATCTGTCTGCCGTCCTTTCTGTGCCAGGTCACAGTTGGTTGCGGGAATCCTCGGGCGATGCAGCGGAGAGTGATATTCTCCCCAACATTAGCTGTCACGTCAACTGGTGCCTCCAAAAACAACGGGCTCGCTGTGATTGTGTAAGTGGCACAAGATGAACGTTACTTTGAAAGGGTTTGGGAGAAAAACATGTTTCATGCAGAATAGACATAAGGTCCTACCTCCAACCTCCAGACTGATAGTGCCACTGGAGGATCCAGCAGAGCTTCTTGCAACACAGGTATACTGGCCGGCATCAAGCTCCTGCACCCCTCGAATTTTTAATGTACCCCTGCGTTCATCCTGCTCCACAAAAGGAGCAGACCCCACCTCAAGCTCACCTGAGACAATATACGAAGTGAGAATAGTGCTTTACAGCAAGGATATTGTCTCTGTCATTTTGATTAGTTTGAACATAACTGACCTTTGAGCCAGTGGACAAGAGGAGGAGGAACACCTGCTGCCTGGCACTCTAGAGTGGCATCACCGCCAACAGACACAAGTACGACCTGCTGAGTCACCGTTATTCTCGGCACCTCTGTGGATAAGAAGCATAATAGTGTTGCAAAATACGTCAAGGGATGCATATCAACTTCATGTAAGAATCTTAAACTACCAATGTTTGTCAAAGTCTAGTTGTTTTGTTGAAACCTTGAAAACACTGAGTTCAATCTGACATGATTTCACAAGGTCTTGGACAGTCTGTTAGCACTCAAGAGTCTGGAATCACTCATCACTACTAACAGATGTCAATTTGGTTTTGTATCTGTAAAACTGACTGAATGGTAGAATGGCTCTCAAAGTGCATGTAGGTCCAGAAGGGGCTTGGAGTAGATCTGCTGCTCCTCCACATCAAGAGAAGCCAGTTGAGGAGGCTCGGGCTTTTGATTGGGATGCCTTCTGCACGCCTCCCTGATGAGGTTTTCTGGGCACGTCAAGCCAGGAGGAGACATAAAAGAAGACCCAGGACAAGCTGGAGGGACTATGTTTCTTGGTGGGTTGCCTTAGGATTCCCCTAGGATTTCATTGTGGGGAAGGTTCTGTATATATTCTAATGGTAAAGCAGAACCAATCTTTATAGAAAAAGTCTCCAGTTCCAGTAAATTCACTGGCTGTCTGTCATGAACAGGAAGTTTGAGCTCTCCCCACGGTGGTTTGATGATACTGAGGTCAGGAGACTGAGATGTCCACTCTAGAACTTTTAATTTATTCTGCTGGAGCCAGTGACAGATCCACTTGGCTTTGTGTTTTGGATCATTGTCTTGTTGAAACGCCCGAGTGTGACCCGTGCACAGCTTTCGGATTCATGAGCGCAAATTCTCCTCCAGCATTTTGAAGCTGCTACATTCAACTTGCAATCAGTTGTGACCAGATTTCCAGTATTTTGGTAACTCACACATCCCCAAGCCATCACCTCCTTATTTCACAGTAGGAATGGTGCACTTTCATCAAAGGTCTTGTTGACTCCTCTCCAAATGTTAATGGTTGTGGCCAAAAAGTTCAATTTTGGTCTTATCACTTCAAATGATTTTGTTCCAGAAATGTTGAGGCTGTTTGGCATTGTGTAAGTGAGATGCTTTGTGGCATTTGTGTAGTAATGGCTTTCTTCTGGCATCTCAGCCTTGTAGCCCATTTGTCTTTGCATTGGAAACAATTTTCATGCAAGTTGTTGCAGAAAGTGTTGTTGGTCTACCTGACGTTTGGTTTCAACAGAACTCCTGATTTTCCTCTTCTTTATCAGAGTTGTAACAATGCTGACTGGTGTTGTCAGTATCACCTTTCTGTTATATAGAGTTTTCTTTTCTCGTAGATCTTGTGACAATTATTTTTGCTTTCCCCACAACTCAAAAATTGGAAACGTCATAACTTTTCACACTGATATCAGGGAAAAAGATCACAGGTGAGGATGTTTACCTTTAGCAGCATTCAAACCCATTTGTGTCAAGTTTATGCATGTTTCAGGCCAAAATCACTGGGGTAAACTTTTCGACAGAGTTGCTTTGGTATTTATTTTGTTATGGTGAGTTGAAATGAGTTCACACATTTTTATTTTTTTACAATGAATGGCTTCACAATATCACTATCCTCAAGTGAAAAAAGGTTTTTGTGTTTGCATTAATTCACATTCTTTGAAAAGTGGCAAAAAAACAAATAAATCTAAAACTCCACCAGGGTGTAAAAGCTTATCGGAACAACTGCACATCCAGCAAATTTCTGTTTTGTATAGGTGCAGCCATTTAAAGTTAAAGTCCCATAGCCATTATCACACACTGGTGAAATGACATTTCAACATTTGAACCATTCCCATGGGGAGCGATGAGCTGCAGCTGTGGCCACGCTCGGGAACTATTTAGTGGTTTTACCCCCCAATCCAGCCCCTTAAAGCTGAGTGCCAAGCAGGGAGGCATTGGGTTCCATTTTTAAAGTCTTTTGTATGACCCGACCAGGATTTGAACCTGGATCTCCCAGTCCCAGGGCGGACACTACCACTATTGCAATTGGGGGGTTGATTGACTACCCGATAGCATGCCTTAAAGAGCTGCGCCTATACTCATAGAACCTGGGAATAGAATACGTAACCATCGATCTTCACTGAGTTTTATTCTAATCAGTCCTGATTCATGAGATATTTTGCCAAAATTAATTTATGCTTTAATTTCTCTACCCAGCAGATAATAAAAGCACATGACAATAAACCAAAGTAATGCAACATCTTAAACCACAAACTGCTAAGATGTAAAAATCAAAGCATTAACTAAATTAAAGTACATGCCACACACCAACAGCTGAGCTGGATTGGCAGACTATCGTACTCAGTTTTGACTGACTTGACAGATCAGTGTTAAAAATGGCATTCGGAGTCAGATGGGAGTATAAAACCAGCTCGCCTCAGGAAGAGGCTGCCACAGCCCATCTATGTTAGGGTGTTGGCCAAGCAAAGACTGACAGCTCTGACTGAAGCTTTACATATCAAACTGTCAGCACTCGACATGACAAAACAATATCTAAATGTGTTGGATCGGTGTGTGGTCACACTTCTTAAAGATG
The DNA here is from genome assembly GCF_043380555.1 of Nothobranchius furzeri. Lineage (NCBI taxonomy): Eukaryota > Metazoa > Chordata > Actinopteri > Cyprinodontiformes > Nothobranchiidae > Nothobranchius > Nothobranchius furzeri. The sequence continues at coordinate 35,644,663 of NC_091757.1, read as the reverse complement.
GTGTCAGTATTTAAAACTTCCAATAAACAGACCGATGAAAGGCACATTACAGCAGCATGCCTTTGCATTGGTATCATCCTGCAAACAGCTGTAGACATTACCTGAATAAGTTAGTGATGCAGACTGAGAGGAACTCCCAGCCTCATTGGTTGCCAGGCAAGTGTAGTTCCCAGCGTCCTCTGGAAGAGCCCCTCTAATGGTCAGAACTCCATTCTGGCCTACACTCCACCTGCATCAAACCATTAAGAATTTCATGTTTCACAAACATGCTTGAATTGTTCTTCTTTGTATTTTATTGTTTGTTTTTGTTGGGACATTTTTCTTTAGAACATCCAAAAGTTAGTTTGGACTACAGATTTTAAATCAGCAGACTTAATTTTCCAAAGCAAAGCAAACAAGACATTGCAATTGTGCATGCAGTAAATGTGGGCCATAATGATTCTCCGAGTCCTCTGTGCCGGAGGTGCTGAGTGGGCTGAGAGTTCCCTTACCTCGGCTGATTAGCCAGAAACATGTTTCCACGGCTCCAGAAGAGCTGTGGAGGGGGGGAACCGGACGCTGAGCAGACGAAGCGGATCTCGTCCCCTCGGGAGAACAACTGGGTCTGGGGGTGAACAACTACAGAAGGAGCCTCTGTGAATGGAGTCAAGTACAAGCAAAAAACAAAAAGCATCAACGGTGACTCAAGGCTTTCTCGAAGCGGCATGATGTCATTTATAGCTTCACTATGATGAGATTAACAACAGTAGGCTTGAAGCAGTTAGTTAGCTCAGTCTGAGATCATCGGTGAGGACAAGTTTAATTTACTTGGCTGTTTACAAAACGCAGTGAGATCATGCCAACAACAAGACGCATTTTTCATCAGGCATCGGTTTTGGAGGAAGTAGCTCAAACCTGATCGTGAGGAGGTGAAGGCAGTAATGGAAACCAGATGTCAGGGGCCCGAGAGGAGCATGAGGCTCCTGCGTGTTAAGTGCTTAAGCAGATGATCTGCGCTGGTAATGCCCGACTATACCTGGGACATGAAGCCACACCGTGATTCTGCTGTCCCCATGGGTGTTGGTAGCTACACAGTGGTACGCGCCGGCGTCCTCAGCCTGTACCCCGGTGATCTGCAGGGACGAGTCAGCAAGGAGCCTCACCCTCCCAGCACGGGCCCGAACAGCACGACCTGCCCGATGCCATGTCAGGTTATGGCGCATGGAGCCCTCCACCTGACAGGAAAGTACAGCCACTCCACCTATAGAGGAAGTCACATTCGCTCCAGGCTTCAAGGCCGGAGGAGGCTCTGTTTTTGTGGACACAACAGCAAAACATCCATCTGTAGTTATCAGAAGTGAGCAAACAGAACTACCTTTCAAACCAAATGTTTACGCTGGCATGCTCTGGATGATGTTTTTAGACATGAACGTGTGTGTGTGTGTGTGTGTGTGTGTGTGCGTGCGTGCGTGCGTGCGTGTGTGTGTGTGTGTGTGTGTGTGTGTGTGTGTGTGTGTGTGTGTGTGTGTGTGTGTGTGTGTGTGTGTGTGTGAGAGAGAGAGAGAGAGACTAACCTTGAACAGTGAGCTGTGTGAAGGCCCGTCCTTGCCCTACGCTGCTCTGTGCTATGCACTCATATGACCCCTCATCCTCACCAGAAGCATGTGCAATCTCCCATGATGCAGCAGCAGAATTCCTGATGCACAAAACCATGAGGCAGGATGAAGTGTGACTTCAGTGTCAGGATGTAATTTCTTAGTCCGTCTAATTAGTACTTTGGGGGGTTGGGGTGTATGCACATAGTTTTCATCAAAAGTCAGCTAATTCAAAGCAGATTATCAACAGTGGGAAAGAAAATCAGTGCTTGTTAATTTTTCAAGATGACACACTTGAATATGTCATGTTCACAAAAGTGACTGCGTATACCCTACCTCGACAGATGAGCCAATAAAAAGCACGAGTCAGGCAGCAGAAATGCATTACAGACAAGCTCACTGGTGACAGTAGTGAGCAGCTTCATTTGTTTCTTTACAGCGGGTCACGGGTGCTTGAAGCTGCAACATCTGAAGGCAGCCTAACGAAGGCGAGACAAATTATACAGAATGCAAAGCAAGGACTCACTGAAAGAGCTTCTCCTCTCCTAGTGCGATCCCACTTCTGGCGAACCGTAGCCTGTAGGGAATGTCGCTCTGCACGGAGCAGCCAATCACAGCTGGCTGCATGTAAAAGCCTCTCACCACATCAGGCATTCTCACAACTGGGAGATCTACACAAGGGAGGAAACAAAGGTTAAAGTGTACAGCAGAGATTGATGAGGTGCAAGAAACCCTGCAGAGTGGCTGTGGTGTGGTGAGGGAGCATGCTTGCTGCCTTGCCTGGAACGATGTTGGTGTAGGAAACCGTGGACAGCCTCTGGAAGCGGAAGCCCGTCTCGTCATTTCCTGTTACCTTGATGAAGAAGCTCTGTGGAGGGGTATGGAACTCCGGGAGAATCCACAGCCCTTGTTGGCCAAGGTCAGAGGGCAGAGGTACTGGGATGGTACGTAAGGAGCGACCTGAGCCTGACATCAGCTCTACCTGGCTGAGAACACCTGGAGGCTTCAGGCCTGTGCATTTTAGCATAACATGGGCTGGAAGTCCTGCATAGTAAGGAAATATTCAGCTCACTGTTTGTTAAATCATATTTAGGAAGTTAACAGAAACCTGTCGGCACCTTTAATTGGTCTTTCTCTAGTGTGGTTGAACTCAGTGACGGGTACAGTAGAAAAACCAGCCCGAAAGTCTAGACTGCTGACCCCTGTGACCCTCAGAGTATGTCGCCCACTGCAGCTCGCCTTTAAAAATAAAGTTCATTCAGCTAGGCATCACAAGAGTCAAATAAACAGTTTTATGAATTATCAACAGGAGAAGTACTTTGAGTTTCCAGGATCCGGGTCTGGGAAACTTAAGGTTGATGACATGAGCAGAGTTGGGAATATTTAGCAGCTCTGTGAGGCCCTGATCCACACCGACCACCCGACCTTTGGAAAAAAACAGGCAACAGAAGTTATTTACCGAAATCAAAAACGCGCTTTCAATGTATAAGAAGACTGAAATAGAAAACTGTGTGACAACCAAGTGGATCGCTGAGCTCGATCTGTGGCGCCGGACCACTGAGTGACACTGTGACCTCTCTGAGGCTGGGGTCAAAGGGCACTTCCCATTTGTTTTCCTGGGCACTGTCGTGGTTGGAAGACAGCAGGTGGACTTTCATCGCCTGAACTGTCTCTTCTACCCACTTCAAAACCTGGAAGAAGCAAATCAGTGTCACATAACCCAAAAAACCAACATTTCACATAGAAGACACATTCATGAGTGCATGAGACAACCGAAGGGGACCCTTCTTTACTTGGAAAGACAGTACAGGACAGAAGGGACTCTAATGTGACCTTCTTATGAAAAAAGCCCTTCCATCTCTGCTCTTTGTCTTTGTCTTTTTCTTTCATTGTTGAAGTATTCCACAGAGGGAATTTGCCTAAACAAGACCAAGTGAAACTGCTCAGCTGTCAAACTGATAACATACAGTTTTCTGCACTCTCAAGCATATATTCCCAGAAGAGTGTCTCTCACAGTGGAAGTTTGTCAGGCGGCGGTCTCGCTGCCACGGCACAGCTTTCATGAATCACACGGCTTTTTCCTCAGAACAGACAGAACTGGTGGATGTGGGGGCGGTGTGGTTGGCTGAGTGTTAGGAGACAAACTTAAGTTTTAAATTGTAAATTAAACTGCATAATCCAGACCAAAGATAACTCTTTTTCCTCTGAGAAACAGGTTAAATTTAAGAAACCTGGATGATGTCAGACAGTGACACAGGTTGGTCACCCCAACACTCCCAGCAAAGATCAAGACAAAACATGAAATAACCACAGACAGGCTGATTATACTTAATGGGAAAAACAGTTATTACTTAGAATTTTAAGTCTCTCAGTGGCTCTCAGGAGACATGTCTGACAATATAGGCTTTCAGTTTTGACAGCTGCTTGACTCTATGTATAATCATTATCGTGGTGTTGATTCCAGCTTCCCTTCGTTTCCTCTGAAATAAAGAGAAAAGAAGCACGTTTCATAGAAGCTTGTTTCAGCAGCCACAGCAGACCCAGTGTATTCCGTCTTCTGAGTGCTTAACAAGCAATACTGGTCTATTTGTTTTGACCTCATGTGAGGATGTGCAGCGATCGAGCGACTTCTGTAATGAATCAAAGTAAAGACGTTTCTTCATCAGGACCCTTAGGAGTTAGGGCCAACAGCAACACATTTTAGGACAATTACAAAAGAAAAAGACAAGAAAGGCCTTTAATTTAATTATCAGACTTCCACTTTTTTGTGCATCAATCCCACCGAGTGCTGACAGCAGCTGTTCCCTTTAGCATTTTTACAACTGGAAACAGCTGTAATGTCTGCCACATGTGCAGCCATCACCAGCAGCGCAGGAAACTGCTACGAAGAGTCCTACATCTGCCCCAGGATAATGTTTATTCTTTGTGCAAGGCAGAGAAGAGGAGTGGGGCTGTAATCTGCTCTCAGAACCCAGATAAAAGGAAGTGAAACACAGAGATAGGGAGAACTCGCCGTCCGGGGCTGCTGTGAATCTGGAGGAGCATGCTGAGCTCTGCAGCCACTCCCTGTTTCAAACACCAGGAGGGCAGAAGATCTAAAGTCCGGTGAAACCCCATCCTGTCTGTCTCAGACAGGAAGGACTCCCCTCTGCTATTCATAGAGTAACAGATGGGCCGGTAGAGGAGAAGCAGCAGAAGCCGAAGTGATGTTAAACTCTCTAACTCATCCAGGGAAGTTACCTGAACAGAAAAAATATAAGCCCAAGCTGTCATTATGCAGCCTGAATCCAGACATCCCAGTGGGTCGGTTTAGTCTTTACCCAGGTTTAAACACTGCAACCACAGACATTTGCAGAAAAATGTCCCACACCAAATGGAGTGGACCGCACCAGATGGGTCCCCTGATCCTTCTCAGTGGGAGTTTCCACACTCAGGCCCCTTGCTGTCGGAAGGTAGAGGGAAGAAGCTACATCATAGGAGATGCATCTGTGTTGGAAACTCAGGCAGACGACCAAGGATGGATGATACCTGTTTTACTTTATGCTTGAGAACCATTACCACCCCTTTTACTCACCACTGAATACACATAATGAGGAAAGCAGAAGGAATAGGCTCTGCACAAATGCATGCACCTTGGTAGATAGAAAAACAAAAATACTTCTACTAAAACTCACAAAATGTGCAATGCTTGGATTGCTCATATGACAGCAAAATAATTGATACTGTGCTGTGAAAAACTATTTGCCCCCTACTGATTTCTTCTGTTTTTGCCTTTTTTGTCAAACTTAAATATTTCTGACCAAAAAATAAATAAATACCAGACAAAGAAAACCTGAACAAGTACAAAATGTGTGTTTGAAGAGTTCATATGTTAAGGAAACCTGACTCATTATGAACAAGTAATTGACCCCCATATTAAACCATGAATTATCTGTGATGATTAACCAAATTATTTAGAAAGCTGAGTTCAGCTTCAACAATCACACAAGGCCTGAATATTGTCCGACCTTTACCAGAACCTGCCTGGCAGTATAGGGTAAACAATCACATAGCAACATTTCGTGTACCCTTTATTAAGAAATTCAAGAACAAAAGAAATTATAATCAAATATAAAGCAATGCAAGTTTAGCCAATTTTTGGATAAGGTCAGAGGTCATGATCCAACTAGATGGAGAAAAGGGGCAAAAATGTCATCCATGGGAGGGTTTTGTGGTTAAAACCTCTGGTGACCAACAAGAACACAAGGATATGTGTCATATTTGTCAGAAACACCTCAAAGATGTTCAAAATATTTTGAAAAGTATTCTGTAGACTCAAAGGTTAAAAGGCACACTAGTTAGTTCTGTTGCCTTGCAGCAAATGGCCTGTATTTGATATAGCGCCTTCTAGAGTCATGGAACCCCCCAAGGCGCTTTACAACACAATCAGTCATTCACCCGTTCACACACACATTCACACACTGGTGGGGATGA
>NC_091757.1:35303616-35333616 GCF_043380555.1 Nothobranchius furzeri | reverse complement strand
AAGCGGCGTCTCCGGATGAAAAATAATTTTGGATTGCTTAAACTTATGAAGTTGTTATCGTCGTAAGCACATTCAGACGCAATCTCTCTGTGTTCTACCTCACCCTTTTGATGACCCTCATCACAGATCCGGAGGTCAGATAGGTCGGCTGACCTCGGGGCACCCAGGTCCGGTAGATTGACCGCAAGCACCGACTTGTCCAGTCCCGAGTTGTCACCAGGCAGCACAGGTTGGAATCAGCTTGCATCTCAGGAATAAATCTTAAGGAGTTGTAATGCCAGCTTTGTTCTGCAGAAACTATTTTGCTGTCTCAGCTTTGTAGGTGCAAAAAGGTTTTGACGACATGTCAAAATCTTTGATGGTTAAAGAGGTTTGGATACAGATGGCCGGTCTGAAGCTTTCTCTAGAACTGACAAATTATTCAACGTAATCTATTTTTAAGGAATTGATATTGTGATTTGCACAGCCAATCAGAGGCTAACAAGTTTGGAGATGTTTTACCAAGAATTTCAGAAACACACCTCCTTTGCTCCTGAGGCACTGTTCTGGGTAAAAGGTTAATTATGTGTCATGGATTTAACTTAACCGTACTTTTTATTGTGTGGAGCAGGTGTGAGGACCTTGTTGTCAAAACATGGTGAACACAAACTTTGCTGGTTCAGTAGACAACATATTATCACATCCATTCAGTGTGCACAGATTAATGGAGCATTTCAATATAGTATAATTATTATAAGTAGCAATAAACAAATGTTTATTTAACGATTATCTAGATTATAAGTCATAGAAGGAGTTCATATTTATTTAGTAAATGATTCTTGAATTTAGCGATTGATTCGAACTGGAGTTCTTTCTTCTGGGGCAGACAGATGAGACCTTGGGGAAAGAAAGTTATTGTTTATCTTTCAGACTAGCAGAGTCTGAATCCCAGCTGGTGTGAAGGCAGAACTTTTAAAGGGAACACATGCATTGTTGTGTCTCCTTTCTGACCAGATGTTGAATAGATGGTGAAAGGTCAAACAGTGCCTAAACTGACTATTGCTGGATGCTACAGCTCATTTCAGGCATAAAATACCTAGACCAAACTCTGAGAGAAAATGGGTGGAAGGGTTTTGTAGTGTTTGGAGTGTTTACAGAGGCAGAAGAGACACACATGGCAGCACAAAAAAATGCAAAAAGTCAAATTTGCATAATAAGTCCCCTTGAGAACATGTCCAGTGGTTCATGAGATATTTTGCACACACTAGGAAAAACAGACATGCAAAAAACTTTATCATATGCATCTCACCTTATGGCATTAGATCATAAAATAGGACATTAAACTATAGTGGCTACATTTCAATACATTTGATGATGTCAAACATTGCTGTTAAAGTTGCAAAAGATCCTGCAAACAAGAGGTGATTTTCTCAGCTAGAATGCAGCAACGGGTCGATAAGAGGCATATATACAGAACACACAGCTATGCACTCATGTGCATATATACATGCCATACACACAGAGACCATACAAGTGACCAGGTGTTTTATGGTTTCTTTTAATCTTGTATAATTTAACAATTGCCACAATCTTGAGACTATCAAGGCATCACATTGCGACTCTAAAAGCATGCAGAAAACTCAATGGCATGTTTGAAACAGGCTCTGTTTATGTAATGCTTTCTGAAAGCATTCACCATCAGCATTGCACTGCTATGAATATACTGCTGTGATTACAGCTTTGTGAAGGCTATTTGTCTATGCAGATCTACTAAGAATAAGGCTGCTTGAGAAATTTGCAGAGGTTACCTCATGAGTAATGTACCTTTTGATTCTCCCTAACTCACTGAAACAAGTTGGCGACGAGACAATGGTTGTGTCAGCTGCAGAGTCATAGCTTTAGTACGCAGTAGCTTCCCATATAACAAGCACTTCCTTTGGGTATACAAATGCTCTTTCTTATGTTGCTAAAAGTTAAAATGATGAAGGAAAATGTTTACTTCCTTGAAAATGTACCTATTATATTTTTGAAGGTATACCAATATGGTCGCCAGTACTTATACATATGCATGTGTGTGCTGTTGCATGAGTGTGTGTGCTGGCAGAGTCTCCCAAGCATGTCTGAGATTGAAAGCCTTTGCCAATGTGTTCAGAATGAAAAATGTTGTGTTTACCTACAGTTCACACACATTCATCTGCAGATTAGGCTGCAGCTGCCCGCTCGCCTTCCATGCAAGAGAGAGCGGCAATACCGAGCACCACCCTGCATAGCTGAAAAGCTATTCAGGACAGTCAGGAGCCTCAAACAGCCATTTATGGCTCAGTCCGCACAAACAACTAACTTTACTGCGCTAACGAACAGGTTTACAGCCAAGTATGCAGGAAAAAAGTTTATGGCTAAATTACCCAGGCGATAAATTAAAAGATGAAAAAGTGCTGCTACTGATACCCAAAAGAGGTATTTAGTGCCCTCGTTTTCTCAATCAAATCTGTGTTCTGTGTAATGTTTAATCCCAAATGACCACATGACAGTTATTGGATGAAACTAATATTTCTCAATAGACTCCACAGAAGAAAACACAGTTGACTTTACAAACTAATCTCATAAATGGGGTCAGTTTTCGATTAAATAAACCAAGTCTTGTTCCGTTTATTTATTTGTTTTTCAGTCAGACGAAGAAGGAAAGCCTGTGTTGATATTCTAAAAGTAAAGCATCTCAGAACAAACATTTCACTCTGTGTTTTCATTCCTCTCCTCTGCTGCTCCCCCTCTGCACGGTGTTTTCTCTCTTGCTGCGTGCTTGAATGTCGTGAAAATCCAATTAGGTGGACACATTCTGCGAAAACACCACTTAAGCTCGCTCCACGATGGCAATCATATGAATTCTTCATATGGGATTTTAGATGTTCCCCTCTCTTTGCTCACACCATGTCTACACAAAAGGCAGAGTAATTGGCAAACAGATCTTCAATCCTAATGCTTTTCTGCCTCTTTTTATGGTTTCTCAGCATAACAGTGGGTGATTCTGTAATCTCGGCTGTGAGATTCAGAAATGAGAAGCCAACGGAATCTATCTCCTGGCATGTGGGGGAAACACTATTGTGGAAAATGTTACCAGCACTTAGCGGCTCCCCCATCAACAGCAACAGAAGGCACATAATCGGCTAACGTCTTGCATTGTTTTAGAGTCTCGCTGGCAAGCCGCGGTACTGTCTACAACAGCTCTGTCAGTCCAAATAAAAGCTGAAATATTCCTACCTGTATTCCAGATAAATGCTATTATTTGCATGAATATAGGTGAGGATTTCTCAATAGTTTTTTCACCAATCGCATGATTTGACGCCGTGACGCTCAGAAAAAGGAAGCAGCTGAATTATTCATACCAGAAGAAAAGGCTGATGGGAGGCTGAGGAAGTAAGAATAATTTGTTGGAGTGGCCGAGCTGACAACATTCAGACAGTCTGCCAGTCTCAGCGTCATGCATATATCACAATTTTAATTTATCTTCATAAATTTAATAAATCAGCAGTGACCTGTCGCTGTGTTACATCTGGCCTGTTAACAGTTCTGGCTGAATTTCCTTGCTGGCTGATTGAAGTCCTGCTTGGACTAGAGACTAATGCACAAACCAACATTTATTTTGCAGACATGTTACCCATTCCTCTCCCTGACTAGTCACATGTTTTCTATAATTATCCAGAATTGTAATGACTTGCACATAGGGTCCTAAATATAGTAAATTATTTTTTATATTCTTTTAAATGGAAAAAGACAAAAATGGCACAGTTATGTCCGTCCTTCTGGAAAAGTCTTTTGCTTTGACCTTAGCTTACCAATGATGATCCCATCTGCTCCATTTTCTTGCACTCGGGAGTCTGGAAACACCTTTTGTCAATGTTGAGGTAGTGTCATGAGCCGGGGTGAGTGTTCTCTCTGAACAAACCATCTCTCAGCTTGCTTCCAGGTTAGGAGATGGCAAGACATCAGCTGTGTTGGATCTACAATCAACGGGTCAGGTTTAAGAGGAGGATGGAGGACACAACACAACGCCGATTAGTAGAGATCAAAGAATAATATTGAGTTTAAGAATGGGACATACTGGACCTAGTACTACCATGTATTTGATAGGGAAGCATCCCACAGGTTTGTGTGGATGTGGGGAAGAGAGGGAAACTGTGGAACATGTTTTATGTAACTGTTTGAAATGTGAGGAAAGTAGAGGAAAACTCAGGGAGGAATTAAAAAACAGGAGGTGAGTGGATTAATGTTAAAGACTGTTGAATGGCGAGGACAGGAAATATTAGTTGGCTATTAAGTATTTAAAACAAAGTGGTTTGTTGAGTGGAATCTAGTTATAATTTTTTTTTTCAGCGCTCTTATTCCAACTCGCACTCCAGCACAGTAGGTGCACCTAGACGTTAGATGCCACCCACCAATAAACAAGAAGAAAGATGTAGAAGAACACAACGCCGGATGATTGCCACTGTTTGGGTAGTTCCAGCCATACACCTCCGTCACTAGGTTTTTCGTATGACTTTTCTTAACTAATTTACCAGTCAACTAGTTGATCTTGTTTTTGCTCCCATGTGTCAGGTACTCTCTGGATTCCACAAAATACCACAATAACCCTCTGGATTGCACTCAGCCATGTCACACCCTTCTTCCTGTCTGACCCACTCTCTCGCCACTTTTCCTCAGCTCCCATTGGACTTTGGACTCACCCTCGGCTCATTACCTCTCCCCACTTTCAAGAACTCTGTCCGCCTAAAGCCCCAAACATACCCATCCTTCCCTGCTGTGCCCCCCTCCCGGGACTCGCCTGTCTCTGCTCTTCCCTAGACGCTGTTCTTGTCCAGTTTCCCGATCACTTAACTTCCCAGTGCACCCTTAGTTTCCATTTTTCTAAATAAATAATAACTTTTGTTTACTTACCCTCTGTGTCGAGTGGATTCTGCATGTCTCGGGTTAGACGCCTGTCTCAAAACATGACAGAATCGTCCGGCCAAACCCCTAACCCTGCAGAATCAGCCCTTGCCGAGCTCGCTAGCAGGATGACGCAACAAGAACAAACTCCTTGTTTATGGAACATTTAGCCGCTGCTGACCAACGCTACAGCCAGTTCGAAAACCTAGTCTGACAAATCCACGAACGGTTACTACCACAGTCCGCTCCCGCCCCAGAACCATCATTGCCTGCTGCAGCGGCCCCATCTGGACCGGAAACTCCAGGTCCTGTGGAAGTCAGCCATTTGTGGTTAGCTGTTCCCCCACCTTCTATTACCTTCTGTGGTGAGTTGTATGACTGCAATTGTTTCCTGCTTCAGTGTAAACTAGCTTTTGAGCACTCACCATGTGCTTTTGGTACAGACTCAGCCAGAATTTCATACATAGTGGGTCTTCTGAGAGGTAAAGCGCTAAAGTGGGCTGAAGCCAAGAGTCACTGTGTTGGGTTTTTAACTGGATCGTATTCTGAATTTTTGGAAAATTTTAAGCTAACCTTTGGAAGTGCAGAGTCCTCTTCGGACATTAGGAAAAGACTTTGGCACCTTTCACAGGGACGAAGGATAGTGGCCGAGATGTCCCTCCAGTTCCAAAAGCTGGCAGCAATGACGACCTGGAACGACGATGCCCTGACAATGCCCATCACTGAGATCCTCAACGAAAAAATAAGGAATCAACTGGTCCTATGCCCAGAACTAAGGACCTTGGAGGAGCTGATTCAGTTTTCAATCTCTATTGATAAGAGGCATCGTGAACTTCAATGGCCGACCACCCATACTTCCCCATCCCCTTCCAGGAACCAACTTCCAGTTTCTCGGGGACCTCCGTCACCAGGCCTTATGGAAGAACCATGCAGCTGGGACGAGCCCGCCTCACACCAGAGGAACGGCAGCACCAACTCAGGTCAGGTCTCTGTATGTACTGTGGACAATCCGGACATTTTGTACAGAGTTGTCTGGCTCTGGCAAAAGGGCAGGGCCCACTGGTAAAGCCGGGAGTACTGGTGGGCAGTAACGCAGGATCCTCAGGTCTCGGTGTACGCACCCTTGCTCTATTTACTTTGACAGACCGTACCACCAACTCACGGCTCTCCTGGATTCTGGTTGTGAACAGTCCCTGCTGGACCTGGATTTGGTAATAAGGTGGAGGATCCCGACCACTCGACTGGTTACCCCATTCACTGTTTCCTCTCTAGATGGTAGAGCGCTCTCCACCATAACCCACCAAACTGTGGAACTCCCAACTACGGATTTCAGGTAACCACATGGAATCACTGTCATTTTTTGTTTTCCCATCCCCACAGTTCCCGGTTGCTCTGGGACATTCGTGGTTGGTCCTCCACAACCCTCGTCTGGACCGGCAGTCCTATCCGAGTCGAGGCCTGGAGCTCAGAATGCTCACAGAGATGTCTTTAATCTGCCTCCCCCGTGCCTAGTAACTCCATTTCAGCTCCAACTGAGCCTCTAGACCTGATTGGGGTCCCGCCTGAGTATCATGGACTTCGACATGTGTTCAGTAAGGACAATGCTTCTTCACTACCATCACACAGACCCTTTGACTGTTGCATTAATTTGTTGCCAGGGGCACCACTTCCATCCAGTCACCTCTACCACCTTTCCAAACCAGGGAGAGGAAACATGGAAAATACATACAGGAATCTCTGGCTTCAGGCACAATCAGACCCTCCACGTCACCTCTAGGAGCAGGATTCTTCTTTGTCTCTAAAAAAGACAGAACCCTCAATCAAATCACTTTTAAAAATAAATACCCACTGCCTTTGCTCTCCGCAACCTTCAAGCCCATCCAATCCAGCTTTGCCAACTTTTAACGTTGTTTCATTCGCAACTACAGTCAGACTGCTGCCCTGCTAACCCATCTTACTTCTCTGACTAAACCCTTTCTTTGGTCTCCAGATGCTGATGTAGCCTTCAAGGCCTTTAAGGAGAAGTTTACCAATGCTCCTGTTCTCAACAGACCAGACACCAGCCAGCAGTTCACCCTGGAGGTGGATGTCTCTGATACCGGGGTTGGAGAAGTACTATCACATGTATCCCCCTTTGACCATCGCCTACACCCCTGTGCCTTCTTTTCTCGCTGTCTGACCCCCGCAGAAAGCAGGTATGATATTGGTGACCGAGAATTACTTGCGGTAAAGCTAGCCCTAGAGGAATGGAGACACTGGTTAGAGGGATCTGAACTCCCCTTTGTTATTTGGATGGACCACAAGAACCTAGTTTACCTCAAGGAGGCCAAAAGGCTAAACCCTAGGCAGCACCGATGGTCCCTGTTCTTCTCCAGGTTTAATTTTGTGATCTCTTATTGACCAGGTCCTAAGAACACTAAACCCGATGCACTGTCCCGCCAATACACACCAGACAACGAGCCCAAACCTTCCACCATCTTCCTGTATTGTGGGAGGCATCACCTGGGAGATAAGAGACCAGATTCTGGAGGCCCTCAAGACTGACCCTGGCCTAGGTAATGGTCCCCCAGGTAGACTTTATTTCCCACAGAATCTGCGGAGCAAACTTATCCATTGGGCTCACACCAGCAAGTTTGCTATCCACCCCGGGGTGGGGCGCACAATAGCTCTCATCAGACGTTCCTTCTGGTGGCCATCTGTATACAAGGATGTGAAGGATTACATCTCTGGTTGCCACACATGTGATCAACATAAAGGTAACAATCGACCACCTGCTGGTCTGTTGTGTCCACTTCCTACCCCTTCTCGCACTTGGTCACACATTGCGGTGGATTTCGTCTGTGGGTTGCCTGATTACCATGGCTTCAACACAATCCTGACCATTGTCAACCATTTTTCTAAGGCTTGTCATTTAGTTCCTTTGAAGTCTCTCCCTACCTCTGTTGTCATAGCTCAGCTCCTGATCAAGCATGTGTTTCGACTCCACGGAATTCCTGAGGAGATCCTCTCTGATCGTGGCCCGCAGTTTATCTCCAAGGTCTGGAAGGAGTTCATTGCCTCCCTGGGAGCCCGTGCTACCCTGACTTCAGGATTTCACCCACAAACCAACAGTCAATGTGAGCGCATGAACCAGGAGCTGGGCGCCATGCTGCGCTGTGTGTTCCACCCACCCTTCCACCTGGAGTACCCAACTCGCCTGGGTGGAGTTCGCCCACAATAGCCATGTGTCTTCGGCTACAGGTCAGTCCCCATTTGAGTCCTCCCTTGGTTTTCAACCCTCGCTGTTCCCTCTCCAGGCACACACCACCACCACGGTTCCACAGTTTCTCCACAGGGCCAGGCGCGCTTAGTCTACGACCAGGGCCGCCCTTAAGCGCACTGCCGAAAGTAATCAACGCCTGGCTGATCGACAATGGCAGCCGGCCTGATCTACACCCTGGGTCAGATGGTCTGGTTGTCGGCTAAGGATGTTTCTGTCAAGGCCACATCCCGGAAATTGGCGCCACGCTTTATTGGTCCCTTCACGATTGCGGCAGTTCCCAGCCCCTCCACCGTACGCCTGAACCTGCCGCAGTTCTTGAGGATACACCCGGTCTTTCACGTGTCCTTGGTCAAGCCCCTGGTCACTAGCCCCTTGTGTCCCACTCTGGCGCCTCCTCCTCCTGCCCGATTCTACAAAGGGGGTCTTGTCTATCAGGTCATACACTGTTCTCACCCAGTTTCCCGATCACTGGACTTCCCAGTGCTTCCCTTAGTTTCCATTTTTCTAAACACAAAATAACTTTTGTTTACTTGCCCTCTGTCGAGTTGATTCTGCATGTCTTGGGTTAGACGCCTGCCTCGAAACATGACAGGTAGCAGAAGTCTTATTTCTGCTCTTTGTCTTCTCATCCAGGGTCTGCAGCTCCATCTGAGGTGACTTTAGACTTAAAGCTCAGACTAATCTGATGGATCCTATGACAACAAGCACACAGATAATAATGTTTGGGTTTAAATGATAGTGATATTTATATCCAATGTTGATAACTTGTAGAACAGACTCGGTTTGGAGAATTATTACTCTGACGAAATTCTGAATGTTTTAAAGCATAAAAATGACCAACAGCAGCCATTTTTGCCTTTTGAAATGATCCGAACTATCTGTTTCTAAAGCAGATTCCTGCTGTCTGAAAGCAGCTCCAAAATGTGTATCATTTATTGCTTTTTTTATGTTTATGAAAACTTATGAAGTAATAACTGATAAGTAATGTAGTCTTGTTAACATGTGATTTTCTTTTATTTGTTCTTGTGTTTTAGGTTGAATTGCTTTCTGTTGTAGTTTTGTAGTCTTGTAGTTTTGGGTAGTTTTGTAATTGCATTGCACAGTTGGATGTCATCTGCATGCACATAATACGAGATTCTTTTAAAAGAGCTCAGCAAATGCTGGTGAGAGAGCAGATAAAGGCGGAACAGTAGAGGCCCCAGCACAGAGCCTTGTGTGACACCATGGGCAACGTAGATGGAGGAGTACTGAAACTTGGAGATAGCCACACAAAAGGAACACTAAGACATATAAAAGGAGGACCACTCAAGAGCAGTCCCTGATAGGCTGATAGGCCTACCCAGCCTCTCAGCCTATCTAGTAGCAGGTGATGGCCAACGGTGTCAAAGGCTGCAGTCAGGTCCAGCAGAACCAGGACAGAACAGTGCTCTGTGTCACTGTGAGTCAGAAGGTCATTAGAGACTCAATGTGGCATTGCCACATTAGACAAGTGTTAAAATAAAAGAAAATATTTAATATTAGTTGCACAGAGGATGTGAGAAAATGGTCTAAACAATTACCAGAGTATAATTGTAAAACTGTGCCACTGTGATTTTCTTTTCCACTGTATGTAATTGGGTGAGTCGGATGTTGTTCATTTATTTATCAGTGTATTTGTGTTGTTTACCACACCCAAGCTATAAAGAGAGGGCTGCTTCAGGTGTGGAGGAGAGGAGCAGAGAGAGAAAAAACTGAGCACGGATGGGTGTGGTGCAGGTGTCAGTGTGGATCTGCTGCAGCCTATTTAGTTATCAAACTAGAAGTCAAAAATAAAACAAAAATAAACAATAATGAACAAGAGTCTGCTTCTAAACCTGCAGAAAGGGAAAGAATGGAAAAAAATGGGACACACAACAATACATCAGGAGCAAGCTATCACTGTGTCAACCTGATGATGAAATATCAAATCAACATTGTTTAACTGAACAATCACACAATAATAAATCATAGTGCATTTAGTGGCAACGACAGCCTTAAGACATGTGTTGAACGTGCGCAAGCCCATACTTTTGAGAGCACCATGTGAGCACCTGTGTGTGTACACGCACTTGTTTATGTAAGGTTTATCTATAGGAGCATCCAATAGAGAGTGTGAGGGACCACAGATCTGCCCCCCAAAGATGTGTAGGAGACGGGGGGAGCTCCAAGTCCCAGAGATACAGGTGCTGCCCCAGAACACAGGAACCCCAAGGAGACTGCAACCAGAAAGGCCCCTGCCCCCCTCGAGAGGCACAGAGGATCACCCCAGGGGGCCACAACCAGCAGCCGTCAGAGTCCCAGGAGATATCAGCGGCAAGCCCACAGGCCTGCCCGCAGCCTCCCACCCCGAGCCTGAGACCCAGCGACCCGGGACCCAGGGGCGACCACCCCCACCGGGGACCCAGCAGAGCCTAGGGACTCAGACCCCTCCAGGCAGCCACCGGGATTGATCAGGCAGATGCCAAAAATCTTACACCCCCTGACCCAGGAGCCACAAACACTCAGGCAGACCAAGGCACCACACCCCACACCAGGTGTTGCAGGGGGAGGGGAGATGAAGATCTATATCATCAAAAGAAGTCCCAGGAGAGGAGAGGAGTCAAAGGCCCCACCTGACATAAACAGTCATACACAAACACAGTCACACACTCCCTCCCTCATGCTCACACATGCACATACAACCAAAGACTTACAAAAATGCACGCCAGACACCCACTCATAATGCCCATACACACCCTATTCACTCTGGTCCCAGTACTGCTGCACATTGGGTACAACCATCACTGGTTACCAGAGTTTGACCCTTTCTGCTGGGGTGCTGATGAGCAGGCTCCCCCGCCAATGCTGAGCACAGCAACCCACCACCCCAGACCCCAACCTGACGGCCAGATCTCCCTCCTAGCCTCCAGGCCCAGGAAGCCAAGCAACAACAGAGGTGTGCTAAGACCCCTAGTCTCCCTCCGCCTGCTCCAATATAGTGTTGTGTGTTGTTGAGGTGTATTCCATGGCTGTGGTGAGCGGGCAGTGCAGGCATTGTCTGGCCTATGCCATCTGATGCCACTGCATCACCCCACTTGCACCCACAGCCCTCGGTGTCTAAGTGCAGTTTAAAATTGGAAGTGGGCACCGACACTCGGGAGGAGGCTGAGAAGTCCCTGCCAAATGCCGTTGAATGTGCTCACTCCCAAGGCCCTAAGTGTGTGTTTGCATGGAATGTCGTCGGTGGAAGTGTATAAGGTGCAAATAAAATTGGGGGGCTGGTTGCCACAGGTATGCAGAAATGGGGTCTATACCCGCACTCCCTGACTTGTCCACCCCCCAAGGTCCTATGTGCATGTTTGTGTGATGATGTGAGGGAGCAGGAGGAGAAAAATATGTGGGGATGGGGAGGAATGGCTGGTCGGGCTTAGCCCTCCAGGGAGCCAGCTCCCCCACTGGCCCCAATAGGCACCTCTGTTGTCAAATTGCCACCCAGGGCATGGAGACCCCAGCCCATCCTGCCAGGGCCCAATGCAGCAGCATTGCAGAGCCTCACGGAGTCCGAGGGCACCAACTCAGCCCCACCCCAGCAGAATATCTATGCCCATCCCTGCATTTGCACAACTTCCAGAATACTAAGACATAGGACATCCAGGTGAGGTTGGGTCCTCCCCCTCCTGGACCTCCCCCTCCCCTGTGATGGGACAGCAGAGGAGCCAAGGTCTACCCGAGGCCCCTGAACCCGGGCCAGGCACGGCTGCATGTTCCTGCCTTCTTCCCGGCAGCATACATGTCAGAACCCCACCCCCAAGGCCCCGCCCAGATCCCCACACAGGGCCAGCCACCCCCACACCCCGAGCCCCCAGGCCCCCACCCAGACCCGCCCAGGGGCAATGCAGCTGCCAGGCAGTGACCCATGGCCGCCGCCAACACCTCCAAGGGGCCACACTCACAACCACCAGCAGTCCACCCCCCGAGGCAACCCAAGCACCTCCAGAGGGGGACAACGGCCCCCCTGTCCCAGACACCCCCAGTGAACCCACCTCCAGGGAACATCCGGACACTCCAAACTCAGACCCTCCACCCCCCCCACCCACATCATCCCACAGGACAATATCAATGGCCCCCATCATCACTATGTGATGGAACTGATCAAAGGAGCCCAGAGAGATTGATTTGAAGTGGAAGCAGAGGCTAAATCAAGTGTAATATGATCTAACAAAAGATTTCTATACTGGTTAATACAGAGAGTTTCTCTATTTTTCCAATTCAAGAGGATAGTTTTCTTAGCGATGCATTTGGCAGTAAGAACCATGTGAACCAAAGATGTTTCAATCGGGACATCGTCCAGGTTTCCCAGCCTAAATTAGAGAAGGCTGAGAAGGTAACCTAAATTAATTTAAGACCATATTGTAGAAGTCTACACACCTTCGATATGTGAACACACCCATACGAGTTCAGCATACGCATTCCTTCCTGACATTTTATGACTTTAGAAACGTTTTTATATTTTTAGTAGGGCTGCACGATATTAAGAAAACCTGCGATATGCGATAACAGTGATCGATATTGCAGTGACGATATTTCTTACGATAAATAAAAACTCCACTCCGGGGCAAAATTAATTACAAACAAAGAAATAACCCCCCCCAAAAAAAATCATAAAAATTAGAAAAGCAAGATATTTTAGAAAAGGGAAAAAGAAAATGAACAAGAAAGGCAATCAGTGGATCCCGGGAAAAGCAGAATTAACAGAAAGAGTGGAAAAAGGCTAACTCAGGTGTTTGCTAACCATCAAAATTAAGTGCTGTCTGCCTCAGGGGTGGGCATCTTACCTATGAGAACCCACCCAATTGGGTGGAGAGCTCCATTTGATTTGTTAAAAAAAACATCATGCTTCCGTTTGGTTGACAGAATGCATTATGTGTAGCAAACATTTGAGCTGACCATGCATTATGATATTTATCTGTTTTTTGCGATTTGCATATTGCACATGCTGATGTCGCGATGACAATATATTAGCAAAATATTGTGCAGCCCTATTTTTGGGTATATTGTAGGAATATTAAGTCTGTTTTGCTATGTCGCTATGGGATGGGAGTGTAGGTGTTTGGCTTGATTTCGTGGTTCTTTTTTTCCCACTGTACATGTGTGAGTTCCTTCTGATGATGTCTCATAGCAGTTATGGTCTCGTAGTGGAGTGCAGCCCCTTATATTGTTCCATCAGACATCAAGTGCAACCCATCTCAAAGTACTGTTGTCCTGCTGTCTCTCTGCCATTTCCTTATACTGCCTCCTTTTTCTCTGTGTTCCCCGCTGAGATGCTGCAATCCCTGCGCTCTACATGTAGGCAGGATGGCACAATAAAGCAGGAAAAGTTTCCTAGTGGAGTTACTGATTGTGAATGCATATGGCTCTCAGAGGAGCCAGTGGAGAAGAATCATCAGAATAGGTCAAAAAATCCTATAATGGATGTGAACAAGGAGCAGTTCAGCAGAGCCATAGAAGTAAATGAAGAGCAGCCTGCAGTGAGAGGATGCACACAACTAGCTGGAAACTCCAATTATCATTCAGCCTCATTCAATTTCCCATTAAAACTGGTTCTCTCTCTCTCTCTCTCTCTCTCTCTCTCTCTCTCTCTCTGCTGAGAAGAGGTTTTGTTTATCAGAGCTTCTGAGAAGTTTGAGTACACAATCAGGCTTTAGGTAGAAATAAGAGGAAACCGAAGCACGAGTGGGAAATGTGAATCTGTTGCATCATTTTTATTTATTTTTATCATTTTTATCTATGAAAGGGTCATGCTGACATTAAATCACTCATCACCGCTCTGGCATCCTGTGTACAACACAGCTCACTTTACTTCAGACTTAGTTTAGCGCCACTAAAGACTCATCAAGGTCTCTGCTAACAGCCCTGAGAGCTTCATGTTGTGGCTCCTTAAACTGTCAGCTAAACGCGTTGCTTCTTCATGCTGTTTACTCTCTTTCCTCTGAAGGCTGTTGTCACTTTACTTCCTCTTTTAGTTATGTGTTACTTAGTATTCAGAACATTCAGTCATAGTTGTGGCTCCATGGATCCATAGGAGATGTATTTAGATATTGAGCAGAGCCTGGGAGAATTAATCCAGCGTGTTGCGTTCTTCTGTCCTGAGGGGAGTGTCAGCTTGTCAAACTCAGAAGAACAGTTTTATCTGACTTGCCATTCCTGGACTGCCATGTTACACTGTGATGCAGGAAGAGTCAAAACTATACCCTTAAAGGCCCCCCTCGGATGTAATGTAAACACTTTGATATCAGTGACAGTGATTTTTAAATTACTTTTTCAGAATAATTCCTTAGGAATAAGCACTGGACAACCTCAGTTTGAAGAAATGCAGATCAGATAGCTTGGCCAAACTGACAACATAATGATTAGTCTGAATAGAAGAATTGCTGCTACCTTAAAATAACTCAAACGTAGATAATGTGTTTTGCTGTTTTTCCAAACGTTATTTTATAAACCTCCAAATCAAGTTAAAATGCAATTTGAAGCACACATATCAACAACAGCTAGCAGTAGCACTTTTGGTTGATTTTGGTTCACATCTGACAGTAAAATCGTAGCATTTCAGTAAAATAACTCATAAATTAGCCGCTATAAAGAGGAATATGAAATTGAGTTTGCAGGAGTTTGCATGAAATTTAGAACACCAGAAATACACCATGAGTAGCTGTTAGCTTGTAAATCGGGTTAGAATCTTTTATTTGTTGCTATAGACGAATTTTGACATTGAAGGTTTCATACCATGCTATGTTAAACATTTGAGAGCAAAAGCAAGCACAGTATTTCATAAAATGTTATCGTTTGAGATGTTATTTATCTTGAATACAAGTTATTTTTGTTAGCCTGAAATAAAACGGTGTGTTTCAGTGAAGCTTCGCCCAGTTGCTGTGTTGGCTAAGGTTATCCATTGGTCTACCAAGTCTGCTACACGACAGCAGTCGCCTATAAGCCACTTGTCCTGTGCTGGTCAGGGAAAATAGGTTTCAGACCAGAGACTAGCTTTCGGAAGAGGAGCAGGGCCTGATGACAAGATTAGTTTGACAGGATTTTCAAGGTAAAACTCAAAATTTGCAACTGAAAAAGGAAAATGCATGAATTTAGCCCAAAATAGACTTGTTTTTTTCTCTTTTTTTTTCTCATGAGGAAATAACAGCACATGGTAAAAAGCTCCATAAAGTGAACTTTCTATGATATGCTTCTTCTCCTGGCACTCAGAGCACAGACGCTTCTGCTTTGCTCCCTTATCTTTTTTTTTCCCAAGGCTCTTTTGTCCTGTCTGCCCACAGAGCGCTTCTCTGCATTTCCTCTGGAAATCACTATTTTTCAGAAATGGATTTAATTAATTGGTCATTCAACACGATTGATAAGATTTTTTCTACGATGAGAACGGAGGAGGGGGCTCCCACTTGCCCTCTTGGGACACACGCAGCGGGATATATGCTCGATTCCTGGAAGGAGTGGAAGGTCGTCTGTCTCTTTCAGCTGTCCATTGAGGACGTCGAAGATATGTGGATATTTGGCCTGATGATCACTGGATTTCTTCTGATTGGAGTGGGAGGATATCTGGTTTTCCGAAAAATTGGGAAGACGGGAGCGATTGGAGGGCGACCCGCACCCATGGACAGCACCGTCCGGACGGAGACCTCACAGACTGGGACATTACTCGAGGTGAATCGTAAGCTGGACAATGTCTTAGCCGTGTTACCGGTGTTAGTGCGCAAAATGAATGTCATCTCGGTTTGACAACAGAGGTGCCTATTGGGGCCAGTAGGGGAGCTGGCTCCCTGGAGGGCTAAGCCCAACCAGCCATTCCTCCCCATCCCCGCATGTTTCTCTCCTCCTGCTCCCTCACATCATCACACAAACACACACTTAGGGCCTTGGGAGTGAGCACATTCAACGGCATTTGTCAGGGGGATATCTCAGCCTCCTCCCGGGTGCCGGTGCCCACTTCCAATTTTAAACCGCACTTAGACACCGAGGGCTGAGGGTGTAAGTGGGGTGGTGCGGTGGCATCAGCTGGCATAGGCCGGATGATGCCCGCACTGCCCGCTCACCACAGCCATGGAATACACCTCATGATCACACAACACTATATTGGAGCAGGCGGAGGGAGACTAGGGGTCTTAGCCACCTCTATTGTTGCTTGGCTTCCTGGGCCTGGAGGCTAGGAGGGAGATCTGGCCGTCTGGTTGGGGTCTGGGGTGGTGGGTTGCTGTGCTCAGCATTGGGCGGGGGAGCCTGCTCATCAGTACCCCAGCAGAAAGGGTCAAACTCTGGTTACCGGTGATGGTTGTACCCAATGTGCAGCAGTACCGGGACCAGAGTGAATAGGGTGTGTATGGGGAGCATGAGTGGGTGTCCGGCATGCATTTTTGTAAGTCTTTGGTTGTATGTGTATGTGTGAGCATGAGGGAGGGAGTGTGTGACTGTGTTTGTGTATGACTGTATATGTCAGGTGGGGCCTTTGACTCCTCCCCTCTCCTGGAACTTCTTTTGATGATATAGATCTTCATCCCCCCTCCCCCTGCCACACCTGGTGTGAGGGGTTGTGCCTTGGTCTGCCTGAGTGTTCGTGGCAACCGGGTCTGGGGGTTTAAGATTTTGGCATCTGCCTGATAGATCCCGGTGGCTGCCTGGTGGGGTCTGGGTCCCTGGCCTCTGCTGGGTCCCTGGCGGGGGTGGTCGCCCCTGGGTCCCGGGTCGCTGGGTCCCGGGCTCGGCCGGCTAGGGGGTGGGAGGCTGCGGGTGGGCGTGAGAGCTTGCCGCTGATGTCTCCCGGGACTCTGCCGGCTGCTGGTTGTGGCCCCCCGGGGCGATCCTCTGTGCCTCTCGAGGGGAGCGGGGGCCTTTCTGGTTGCAGTCTCCTTGGGGTTCCTGTGTTCTGGGGCAGCACCTGGATCTCTGAGACTTGGAGCTCCCCCCCCCGTCTCCTGCACATCTTTGGGGGGCGGATCTGTGGTCCCTCACACTCTCTGTTGGACGCTCCTATAGAGAAACCTTACATAAACAAACGCGTGTACACACACAGGTGCTCACATGGTGCTCTCAAAAGTATGGGCTTGGGCACGTTAAACACATGTCTTAAGACTATGGTGGGCACTTAATGCACTGTGATTTATTATCGTTATTCTTCAGTTAAGCAATGTTGATTATATATTTCTTTATCAAGTTGACGCAGTGATAGCTTGATCTTGTTGTATTGTTGTTGTGTCCCTTTTTTTTTTTGCCCTTTTGCTTTTTTTGTCTTTTTCTGCAGGTCTAGAAGCAGACTCTTGTTCATTATTGTTTATTTTTGTGGAACCCCCTCTCTCCCCACCTTTTCTTTTCCTTTCTCTTTCACCTCTGTCTCCGTGTCTGGTCGGAATTACAAAGCGTTCAAAAACAATAACAATGAAGTTTTAAGTATCAGGCGTGACATTAAAAGCAGATGCTTTAATGCTCCACCTGAGAGTAAATCTGTAAGGCTTGTTACCAGCATTCAGACATCAATTCTGCTTGCTTCACAGCCAGACAGGACACGGTAAAAAAAAAAGAAAAAAAAAAGGAATGTGTGTGGAAGTGGAAGCGCAGTGGTGTGGTGAGACTGACAGCCAGCTAGTCCAATGGTTGCCCTCAGTCTGAGCCATATATATATATATATATATATATATATATATATATATATATATATATATATATATATATATATATATATATATATATATATATATTTTAACTCCACTATATATTTACTATGTTGGGCATAAAAAATGTTTTAGGCTAATTTGTTTTCCAAATTTGCCATTGCAGCTTTAATCTGGGTTTCTGAAGTCACTGCATTAAACCAAGTGTTTAAACTTTAAGCATCTAATCAAACTTATAGTTTTGATAAAATCACCTCATGAAATTTCACTTTCCAAAGTTTCCACACATTTTGCTGATGCAGCTCTGTAGGGCACCAGTGACGTGCTGCAGATTTAACAAAGATCGGGGATGAAGGTGCTCTTTGTCGCCCCAAAAACAATATAGCAAATTAGGCATAAATATGACTCAATCCAGTTCCATCTAGAGTAATGTTGTTAAATTGCTCTAAATGGCTGACATGAAAATTATTTTCTATTATTTTCTGTTGTTATTTTCTTTATAGTGTTACATTCCCTTAACACCATAACAGAATAGACATTTATCATGTAGTTAATATTAAAGTAATCATGTGCATTTACTGCAAACAGAATGAAGCTGAGGTCTCCCCATTATTCGGTTAGAGACTGAGGCTTTTGTCCACTATTTAACCTGCCAGGGACTCCTATGCTTACTGCTTACAAGGCCAAAAATACCATTAACTCACAAAACAAGCAAATAAAAAAAAAACTTCAACCATTCGGCAACCGCTGCTCTGTGTGACTGTGGAAAGGTGGCTGGCTTCCCTTACAGACTCTTCTGTTTAAAATATTCAGAGGTCTCACTGGAAGACACGCTGATGGACATCCTGGCCACTGAAGTGTAACAAAACTAGATACAAGACCCCTGCTACCCCAGAGGGTACCACAGCAGCTTGTCCTGTTACACTTGTATGGTCCTCCTCATAGATGTCTCCTCAGTGTTTCCTCCAAGGCTTCAACACTGAATTTGATATTGACTCTTTAGGCGCCATAGTTTTTTCAGTGAATTATGAATTTTGTATATCACTATTTAAAGAGCTTGTAGCTTAAATCTGGTTAGAGATAGAGGAATATTGTAAATTAGAAAAATCTTCAGTATGAGCCAAATTTTGTGATAGGAACAAATTCACTCACATAATTAGCATATTATGACGTCATCAGGTGGCAGCCATATTTGTTTATTCTGTGCAGGGCAGCCTAGATAAGCAGACAGGCTTGGCAGAGAAGAACCTTGAGAAGGGAACATGATGTTGACAATCTGAGTGCAAACACGCAGTGTCGAATCTTTTCCTGCGGCTTGGAAGATTAAGAGATGCACGGAGGCAGATTCATGTCTGTAGATGACCGGTGGCATGTAGGTCATCTGTAGGTGAAAATTGACCATTCCTGGACGTTACACAAATTAAAAACAAGACAAGTTAAATAAGACAAATGTGATGGATGAAAATAAGTGGATGGGGTGCGATGTATGATGATTGAATGGTGTGTGTTTATCAGAACCTTGTATCTGAACAAACTGAGTTCTGAGTGGGAGTGAATTTGATCTGCTATAAGCTAGCAAAGTTGGTTCTTATCAAAACCACATCAGACGCAATCATGCTGTGTCTACCTCATCCTTTTTGGAGACCCTCTTTGCGGATCCGAACGTCAAGAAGGTCAGATGACCCCTGGGCACCGAGTTTCAGTAGATTAACCGCAGCACCGACTCTCCAGTCCAGAGATGTCACAACAGGTTGGAACTAGTTTGCATCTAGAACAGCTGTTTCTGAGTAGCTGAAGGAGCAAGTTTCTGTGTTGTTGCAGGCAGCTTTTGGCTTGTCAAAAGCCTTGATGGTTCAAAGAGTTTTGCTCCGGCTGGCCAGTCTGGAGCTCTGCTCAAACTGGCTGAATCACTCAGCAAGTGATTCTGTTTTAATAATCGCCATATTATGATTACATGGCCAATCAGGACAAAAGAGGTTAAGAGGTGTTAACAAACAAACCTCAGAACACACGTCTTTTCCAGATACAAAAGATGCTCTGATTTGTGGATAAGAAAATATCTATGTGCAGTGACGTTAACTTTAATTTATATCTTATGAACATTGTGTATGAGTGTAGATAATGATTCACTTGTTAACCAAACATTACTGATCATAACATCAAAATGTTTCATTGTAATATTACAAATAATTTAAACTTCACTGAATTAGGCACAAGTTATTCAAACTAGGGCTACAACCAATGACTATTTTAATAGTCACAGACTTTTGAAACGATTAGTCGACTAATCGGATAATTATGACATTTTTCTTAAATTTAGCATGAGACAGCTTTAATTATGTGAAAAAGGATAATAATCACATTAAAAATAGGTGCTTCAATGGAAAATGCATATTTTATTGAACTTTGCTGCTGATAGGCCAATTCATACTAAAAGTAAATAAAAATGCCCTGTTTAACACCAATTAGGCACAGCGCTCAGTCAGTACAGACATAAATGCATAAATAAAATTAAAATACTTTTGTCAGGCACAGTCAGGCATAACATTAAATCTCTCTTTTTTAAAAGTGAAAATACGTTTAAAAAAATGTACAATTTAGATCCAAAACAAAACATATTGGCTTTCGTGTTGTTTAAATCTTACCAAGGTGAGTCAGACTCGGTTTCATTCAACGGTCGGACGTGCTTTCTCTTTAAGTATTCATGCATCACCGAGGTGCTGCTGTGATACGCAAGAACTGCTTTGCAAATAATGCAGGTCATCTTTTTATTCGCCGAATCCAGGCTAGAATGCTCCCAAACTTTAGATGTTTTGGTACGCGTAGCTGCTGCGTTGAACGCCGCCATTTCTGTTAGTTGACGGTCAGCAGAGAAGGTATTGTGCATGTGCGACTCTCGGCAGAGATTGTAATGTAGTGAGATGCCTCACTCGGTCGGAAAAAACACGTCTGGCGACATCGTCGACAATGACATTCATTCTCGACTATCTCTATTGTTGATATTTGTCGACAGCGTCGACAAATCATTGCAGCCCTAATTCTAACATTAATATTATTATTCCTATAACATTTGTTCATTCAACCATATGTTTATTTAATGATAATTTAACTTATGAGTTGTAAAAGTTCATCTTTCATGAGAGAGTGCAATCCTGCAGTCTTATCAAAAGAAAGCTTTGTTTGGGAACATACGCTGACATCTTGTGCCCCTGAAATGTCAAGAAGACAGAATAGAAACTCCACCCAGCTAGTGGAATTATGTCTTTAGGTGACCGGACACTGTGTAGGTCAATATGTAGGTGAAAATTGATCCTTTCTGGACGTTACAGTAGTGATATCACAATCAAACACAAGTGCAGCATGGTCAGAAAAAGCAGTATCTACCACATTGGTATTGATAGAAGGAATCCCAAATGAGAGGACCAAGTCCAGAGTGTGGCCATGCTTGTGTGTGGACCCAGTCTTCCACAGAGTTATATTAAGAGCATCAAGCAGATCAATAAAATCCTTCACAAGCTGTTTCTCAGGGCAGCAAAGATGTATGTTAAAATCTCCCAGAATTAAGTCATGATCATATTTGGGCATAAAAGCTGACAAAAGTTCAGAAAAGTCCAATATGAATATTGCATATTGCATCAAACTTTGGTGGCCAATAAATAAGAATTCCTAAAAATGTGGAGTCCAGTCCAAAATCAAACAGGCATAGCTCAAAGCTGTCAAACTGATATGAGTAGCCAAGCTGTCTGCAGCTTACACTGTTCTTAACGATGCAGACCAGACCCCCGTATCGACCCATCCTTCTTAGGACAATAAAACAAACACAGCCATCCGGTGATAGTTCAGCGAGCACATCAGTTTGTCCCACGGGAATCCAACTCTCCACAATTCCAAAAAAGTGAAGTGCATGGGACTTGAAGAAGTCATTGAAAAGGAAGGATTTATTCATGACTGACCTGGTGTTCAGAAGTCCAAAACAGACAGAGCTCAAGGGAGGAGTGGCAGATTTAGAGCAGGCAAAGGTGTCCGCTTCCATCTTTTCAACTGGTACTTGCTGAAGTTATGTAAGTTAGCTCCTTTCCAACAGACCCGGAATGGCACTGGAGCACGAAGAGAGCCGGCGATCCAGGTCCTACCAACCAATGGAACCAAAGAAGGGCTCAGTCACGATTGCAAGCGGCTCGGGGCAAAGAGACGGAAGGCCGAACCACCCGTGAGGAGCGTTGTAGGCTAGTTCTCAATCTAACGAACCGGCCACTCTGATTCCCACGACATCGACGGCGTTACCTTTTGATGTGAGGAACAGATGTGGGGCAGAAAAACGCTGGTATTCCAGCCACCTTAGAATCCGGAGTTCGAGGAGTAACGCAGCTTCTCATCAGGATTGGTTCATAGGTAAGTATGATTCCCAGCAAGGATCCCCGATCATATGTTAGAAGAGAACAAACATTTTGCATAGCACAGCATAAGATTACAAAGAGACATAAAAACAAACGAGCAACAGACGGCGAGCCACCAACACTGGCGCCATCTTGGTTTTCAAATCTGTTGCCTAAGTAGAGAGGCCAAGAATGAAGTCTTGGCCTCTCTACTTAGGCAACCTGACACTGGATAAACCCACGTTAATGAATGAATGAATGAATGGATGGATGGATGCTTTTGATATCATGATATAAATGTAGATTATATTTTACAAAAGTACTTAAGTTTAGAAAAACATGTACTTCTCTTTTCTATTTTAAAAAAGAGTTGCTACAGCAGACATTTACATAGAAAACAGAAGTTCCTTTAGTTCTGGTCTGAATGAATGAATCTCCACCACTAAAGCGTTGTCTGCACTGCCTGGGGCAGGCCTCCTCACCCTGGAAACCGAGCAGACAGCTCTGACAGAACAATGCTTTATAGCAAAGGAAAGAGAAGATATTCGCTTTCTGTGCTACCAGATTTCTTTGCCTTCATAAGATAATGCTGTTTAGATGTCATACTGATTTCCTGTGTCTGTGTGAAGCTAGCCTGGTCAGGTGGAACAATAACCTTAGAATTCACTGCATGCCGAACAAAGTCCAAAAAATGTCCAATTACGATTAGTCACTGTCCGAAAACACTGCACACTTCAATCTTATCATAATCGTAACAAGTGAAGCTGTAGAAAACTATGAATATTTTATTCAGCGGCACAAAAAGAAGCATCCCAGAGAGACAGCAACACAAAAAACAAACATTTCACACGCAAATGCATTTAAAGTGACCCTCAGCTTTGCTGTTTATCACTGATTTGATTTTGACTTCTCACAAACAACCTGCAGTCCAACATGACAAGCTATCACATCAAAGAAATGAACCTGATTGGGGAGGGCAGATATAGTCATCAGAAGACAGATTGGCAATTGCATCTAAAAAGGGCAGCAACAAATTCAAGATGAAAGGAAAGCCTTCTCTTTGGTCTCATCTGCCAACCTGGTATGGATTGGACAGGGAAAGTGATTGGGCCTTCTGTTTTAATTTAGTCTGCTCTTCAGTCTTGGTACTTCACTGTCACTCTCAGATAAAATCACACTAGCCTTTGAATATCTTATGTTATGGAACATTAGTCTAAATCTATTATGTGTCAGTGCTTCAAATCAGACTCTGGGTATTTTGTTATAAGGATTACACTTACTGTGATTTAATTTGGTTTAATTCACTCTACATTATTTATTTATTTTTTTATTTTTGCTTCAATGTGATTCCCTGAGCCAAAGACACCGATGTAAATGTACCAGTCAAAGAAACTTCTTCATAATGTATTTTTCATGCTCTGTGAAGGAAATAAATTCCAGATGTAAGTAAAGGAGGGACATCAGTAAAATTCAGATGCACGTTAAGATGTTGTCACAACGGATCTGAAGGAGGGAGTCCTTGCTTTCGTGTTTTTGACATATTTTTGTTTCATAACTTCAGAGACTATAGCAAATATGAACATAGTAGCTCTTTGAGGAGCACAAAAATGACATCATTTTCTTAATCAAAACCATCCATCTCAGGTAGAGCGGTAGAGCTAAGCAGGCATTCACTCAAGTCTTGTAGCACCAACTTAGGGACGATTTTATTGACAGTTTCTGACTTTCAGAGCACAAAACAAAACAGTGATTCTATAAAATGAAGCATGTAGAATAGATTGTATATAATATGAATGATTATTTCTAGTCCGTAGAACTTTTAACTCAATAATATTACCCTTTCTGCCACCATTGATTCTTCTGCACAGGCTGATCATTTCACTTTGTCAGGAGCAGGTCTGCAGCAGCAGTGATGTAGTCCTTCACAGACTCCTCCTGCATGAGACGTATATTGTTTATTCACTGTAACTCAAACAGAATGGAGTATAAACTTTGTGATATTAGGCTTTTCAGGAGTGCACACTACCTACATTTTCATAGAAAATGCTTCTTCTGCTACCATCATCCTCCTGAGCCAGTATTTGACCCCTCTTTTTTGGCTAAAATCAGACTGAATGTGGCCTGAAAGTTTTAGTTTTTTCTAAATGATTAAGTCCAGTTTTAGATGTCAGCAGATAATTGTAAAAGTCTTTCCAGAAGGATGGTTCACCTCGTGCATCCACATCAGTCAATCACCAAATATATCACATGTATAACCTGAATGTGATTTGTGTTATTATAAACTGTTGCTCATGGTGCCACCAAATAGTGGTCCCCTCTTTGTATACTTTGTATTGTAGCGTTGTTAATTTACATAACTAGAATTTAACAGCTCTTGCTATTCAGCTTTGTTAAACCCTGAGAAGGATCAAACGAATTGGCAATGAAACATATATATATATATACATATATATATATATACATATATATATACATATATATTTATATATATATATATATATATATATATATATATATATATATATATATATATATATATATATAAATCCACAGATATTTATATATTCGATAGAGGTTCATACAACAACTGGCTTGGTCTATATTTAATACAAAGATTAATATTTAATTTAAGAGATTTAAATTAATAGCAAAAGTTTATTTATTAATTCAGAAGATCTAAAGAGATCTTTGCTCATTCATTGATCAATATACACCACTCTGTGTTTTATTCAAAGAAGAGTCAGGTTTAAAAAGTTAAGAATTTATTACTGACAATTTAAAGATGACCATTTAAAAGACAATTCATAAATGACAATTTATAAAAGGCTTTGGCATTAAAGCTTGGTATTAAAGCAATCTGTGTCTGGATGAAACTAAAAATGAAGTGTGTGTGGTTGGATGTGTGAATGCAGGTCTCAGAATGTTTTTATCTTAGAGAGAGAAAACGCGTTCTGGGTGAAAGAATTTGGTTTGCAGTTAAGCAAAATTATTTTTTACAAAAAAAGAGGCATTCAGACGCAATCTGTGTTCTACCTCACCGTTCAGACGACCCTCTGTGTGGATCCGGAGGTCAAGGGAGGATGCTGATCTGCCTCTGGATACTCAGTCTGATAGGGTAGACCAGTGGTACCGACTGTCTGGTCCTGGACAGGTGGAAGGTTTTGCATCTTAAAATTAACTCTGAAGGAGTTTTGTGTCAGCTTGTTGCAGATGGCGTTTCTGTAGAAGCAATTCAATCGGCGTGACAGAAAAGCTTTAGTAGAGGTTTCGAACGGCCGACTCGATCCTCTGGACTCGTTGCCACGGAGAGAATGTTTGTGAGCTCAAGAACTGAACTTGAACTGATGAGTTTGGTTTTAAGAGACGGCCGGTAATCTTATTTTAACGAATTAGATTTTGACATGTAGATTTAACATACCTCGGAACACGCTCTCTCAGAGACAGAAAGTTCTGGTTTGTCATGTGACAAAGACGTGTGAGTGCAGTTAACCTTAACCTGATTCACTGTGTCCTGCATGATTGTGTATAAGTGCAGATGATCTTCTAGTCACTGTTAAACATTACTGATTATCATAAATAATAATAATTATCAACCAAAGAATAATAATTAATTTCAGTAATTAAATACATTTATAATGAACCTTGATGATTGTTTATGAACATTGTAATAGACAGTGAAAAGAGTTTATTAAAAATGATTCTTTCAAATCTTGAAGTGTCCTTCGTCTTGCGGATGGAACAGCAGTCAGATAAAGGCAGTCAGATTAAAGGGGTGGTAGACCGACATTCAGTCTCCTGTGATGGATAATCTGTAGATAGAAGTGCAGCCAGGACAGCTTGACCCAGCTGAGGAAGTGTGACCTTTGGGTCTCAAATGAGGCCATTCATGTGGCTACAGTATACATTTTAGAGGCACTCCTGCTGAAGTGCTTTTGGCAAACATTTGTAACTCATCTTCTTTTTTCACAGAGTGAAGTTAAAAGAGGGAGTGACATTTCTTGGGGCTCGCCCCAGCAACCCCACTCAGTGGATCGTCAGCCAGGATGTGAGGAGTGAAGGCCACCGTGTGGTGACTCTCCATTGCCGCAGGAAGGAATCCACCTACGACAAGCAGAGGTCAGCATTTAAATGTGTTCACATGGAAATGATGGGAAAACAGCTGGTTTGATTTCTTATCATGTTTGTATTTTTCACACTTTAGGCTCAGACCTTAATGCCCTGATAAGCCTTTGAGAGCTGCACCTCCAAAAATATTTCTTCACTGTCACTGTAGAAAATGCTGTCACCAAACATTCACGTTTCACAAGAAACAGACGCTCTGAAATATTAACCATCTAGCAATGTTCCCGCTGCTAAAACGACACACTTAACTTGACATAAATGTGGGCAGCAAAAAGTTGTCTTCCTGCTGTGATTATGCCGCTCCCTCCATTCCTCTGCTCTCATTTTTTATTTACTCACTTATTTTCTCCACTGCAAAGCCCCAGAGTTGCTTTGGCCATTTCTAATCGGTATTCATGTCCTTAAACTAATCTGGCAGATAGGGAAGTGATTGCCAGCGTGCGGAAAAGGTTGCTGTGTTAATTAAGTGTTGATTGAAGGCCTTTGTGTGTTTTAATGGTTTTTCCTTCTCGGATCAGGAAGTTATTTTAATAAATCTTACTTTCTAGTGACAGGTGTAATTTTATGGATTATAAGCAGATTTGGTGGTTTGGGAAAGTATGTACTCTTTAGCTTCTGTTCCACTTTGCAAATTTAAACTCTTTCCT
Source organism: Nothobranchius furzeri (assembly GCF_043380555.1). Taxonomy (NCBI): domain Eukaryota; kingdom Metazoa; phylum Chordata; class Actinopteri; order Cyprinodontiformes; family Nothobranchiidae; genus Nothobranchius; species Nothobranchius furzeri. The sequence continues at coordinate 35,306,642 of NC_091757.1, read as the reverse complement.
AAGAATAAAAAATAAGACAGATGTCATTGCAACTGCAACTTTATAATCAAAGTTGTGCAGCGGGGTATTCAAGTGTAGAGGTGCCTGTTAAACATGAATAATTCAATCTATTGGTTTAGTAACTTTTTTAGACTTGCTGCTATTAGTGGATCATTACAAGAAAGGATTATGGTTTAAATACAGCGTTACAGCACATAAAATCCAGACAGATGTGTGTGCCTGTGACTGAGCAAGGCTGTAAAATCAGATGCAGCCAGTAAACATTTTCTTTAACACACTACTGAACATTTATAAGTAGCTGTGGTTCAGCTGTGCCATGTTCCTCTCAGTTTGTGTTGGACTCTATATCCCTAACTTTTCTTAACTTCATGTGAATCTTGTTTCAGGTTTGACATTTAAAAGTTGTCTTTATGATAAACAGAGTGCAGTTTTGACAGCTTAGTTATAAATAAAATGGTTTTGGTTGACTGAATGTGTTAACTGGGATGCAAACATGCAGCTGCTGATTAATATGTTTGTATTTTCCTTTTTACCTTAAAATAATTTTTTAGTGTTGAGTTTCCATCTCTAAACTTCCGTCCATCTCAGATCTTGGAAAAGGTTGTGGCTAAACAACTCACAGCTGCTCTTGATGAACATAACATCTATGATAGCTTCCAGTCAGGTTTTCATAGAGCTCATTCTACTGAAACAGCTCTTCTTAGGGTCTCTAATGACCTTCTGACTCACAGTGATGCAGGGGACTGTTCTGTTCTGGTCCTGCTGGACCTAACTGCAGCCTTTGACACTGTTGACCATCACCTGCTACTGGAGAGGCTGAGAGACTGGGTAGGCCTATCAGGATATGCTCTGGAGTGGTTCTCCTCTTATCTTTTTGAGCATTCCTTTTCTGTGGCTGCCTCCAGGTTTAGGTTCCTCCTCCACCTCTCTTACGCATGGTGTCCTTCAAGGTTCTGTGCTGTGGCCTCTGCTCTTCCTCCTCTATCTGCTTCCTCTTCAGCACATCCTGAGCTCATTCAAATGAATCTCCTACCATCTTTATGCAGATGACATCCAACTGTACATCTCCTTTAAGCCCCATGAGATGTCTAAGCTGCAGCTGTTACACACCTGCTTAGACTCTATCAAAACCTGGATGGCTGGGAGCTTTCTTCAGCTGAATGAAGATAAGACAGAGATCCTCATCTGTGCCCCAGAAGAGCTGGTTCCCAAAGTCAGAGACTCTCTTGGTCAGCTTGCTTCTCACACCAAACCTTCTGTCAGGAATCTTGGTGTGACCTTTGACCCAGCTCTCACCCTGGATTCTCATGTCAGTTCTCTTGTTCGCTCTTCCTTCTTCCATCTCAGGAACGTTGCTAAGCTGATTCCCATTCTGTCCCGCTCTGAACTTGAGACAGTTATCCACTCCTTCATCTCCTCACGCTTAGACTACTGTAACTCTCTTTTCACGAGTCTGAGCAGAACCTCCCTGAACCGTCTACAGGTGGTTCAGAATGCCTGTGCTCGGCTTCTGACCAAGTCCTCCAAACACACCCACATCACCCCGCTTCTCCTCCAGCTTCACTGGCTGCCAGTCAACTTCAGGGTTCATTTCAAGATCCTGATTCTGGTCTATAGGGCCTTACATGGACAAGCACCATCTTACATTGGTGATCTTCTTAGTCCCTACACCCCCAGCAGGTCCCTGAGGTCCAGTGATCAAAGCCTACTGGTTGTGCAGCACACCAGGCTAAAGACCAAAGGTGACAGATCATTTGCTGCTGTAGCCCCCAGACTCTGGAACTCTCTCCCCCTGAGCCTGAGATCAGTGGACTCAGTGGTCTCCTTCAAAAAACAGCTGAAGACTCACTTGTTCAAGCTGGCTTTTGTATGACCTTCTTCACCACTCTCTCTTTGTTCTGCTCTCCCCACCTATTCCACCTTCCTCAGGATCCACTGATTTCCCTATTTCCAATTATCTCTCTCTTTCTTAACATTTTTTAATCACAATTGTCTATTTTTGGACATTTTAAATATATTTTTAAACATTTTCCAAATGCTTTTTTATATTTATACATTTTTTGTTTTTGTGAAGCACCTCGTGATTTTTATCTTGAGAGGTGACATAGAAATGATATTTTCTTCTTCTTCTTCATAACTCATGAAAGGCCCTTAATAGCATTAAAATGCATGTAAGGTACTGTTAAGGTTACAATCACTCATCACTTAAAGGTCCATTATGTATGAATGACGTAAGAATGACATCCTGCGGTCCAATTTGGTTCCTGTAGTGCATTTTTCCAAACAAAATGTTACTCTCTCACTCCCGTTCCGCACGTTTTATGGCCATCGCCAGTTACGGGTCAACACCAGAGATTCTAGATGACAAGCGAAGAGGAGTCGTACAGTTAGTCGAAGAGTAGATAACTACATTGTCATATCTGGTGTTAGCCCTCTTGGATGTTTTACGGTAGGGAGCACTTACTACACTACTCCAGCATTAGAGCAAGTGTGTCCGTGTTGCTGTTTAATTCTGAATGACTCATTACAGGAAGTAAAATGCCATGATTGAGTCATCTTTCACTTCACTAGGTCCAGCGCTGTCCACATGGGTGCCCAAGGGGGAGGGGTGTGGTTGGTTATAAACCTGATCGGTAGTGCGTGATACTCCTGGGTGGAACAGCAGCCCTGCTTTTCACCCCCACCCCCAACATGACAGAGACATAAGACTTTAAATACTTTTCTAATTTTTACCCAAATGGTAACCTTTTGATTGTTGTCTGCAACAACTTTATAATACTTACACCTGGCAGTGACCTACAGAAGCAGCACTAAAGTCCTTCAGACAAATGAAATTACATCCGAGTCATTTATCAGTTTTATAATGAGAATATAAAAACAGCCGCCCAAGGTCAGACCTCAGCTCCAGCTGTTAGTGTGAGATCAGCCTGAACTTGAATTAGCTGTAAAACTTTGAAACTGAATGTAAAACACCTTTTGATAAACATGGTTAAAAAGAATGAAGAAGGTGTCCTATTAGAGCCAGA